>NC_072781.1:8857314-9129209 GCF_022539595.1 Amphiprion ocellaris | reverse complement strand
ATTTTTCAAACATGTTGTAAAAACGTGCCATATGATGAAATAATGTAAAGGAGGCCGTGAAAAACACTCCAGAAAGGTTTTCTTTGAAAAAAAAATCATCTTGAATTTTGGCGCAAAAAAAATGCCTTACTATACTATGTCGAAAAAAAATGCCATTTTTCAAACATGTTGTAAAAACGTGCCATATGATGAAATAATGTAAAGGAGGCCGTGAAAAACACTCCAGAAAGGTTTTCTTTGAAAAAAAAATCATCTTGAATTTTGGCGCAAAAAAAACGCCTTACTATACTATGTCGAAAAAAAATGCCATTTTTCAAACATGTTGTAAAAACGTGCCATATGATGAAATAATGTAAAGGAGGCCGTAAAAAACACTCCAGAAAGGTTTTCTTTGAAAAAAAAATCATCTTGAATTTTGGCGCAAAAAAAACGCCTTACTATACTATGTCGAAAAAAAATGCCATTTTTCAAACATGTTGTAAAAACGTGCCATATGATGAAATAATGTAAAGGAGGCCGTGAAAAACACTCCAGAAAGGTTTTCTTTGAAAAAAAAATCATCTTGAATTTTGGTGCAAAAAAAACGCCTTACTATACTATGTCAAAAAAAAATGGGATTTTTCAACCATGTTGTAAAAACATGCCATATGATGAAATAATGTAAAGGAGGACGTGAAAAACACTCCAGAAAGGTTTTCTTTGAAAAAAAAATCATCTTGAATTTTGGTGCAAAAAAAACGCCTTACTATACTATGTCGAAAAAAAGTGCCATTTTTCAAACATGTTGTAAAAACGTGCCATATGATGAAATAATGTAAAGGAGGCCGTGAAAAACACTCCAGAAGGGTTTTCTTTGAAAAAGAAATCATCATGAATTTTGGCGCAAAAAAAACGCCTTACTATACTATGTCGAAAAAAAATGTGATTTTTCAAACATGTTATAAAAACGTGCCATATGATGAAATAATGTAAAGGAGGCCGTGAAAAACACTCCAGAAAGGTTTTCTTTGAAAAAAAATATCATCTTTAATTTTGGCGCAAAAAACGCCATAGTATTTCGTCCAACAAGCGGAAAAAATGTTCTCAAGTAGCTCAGTTGGTTGAGAAAGCAGCTCATAAACAGGACTGTGTCAGAGACAGAGGTTCAGTTCTAGTTCACGGCCCTTTAGTGCAGGTCCTCCCCATTTTTCTGTCTTCCTCTCTACTTATCTATTGAATAAAACCAGCAAAAGGGCCTCAAAACAACTTAGAATACATACATTGTTTAGTATGACATCCAGAATATCACAGAAAAAATCATAGTTTAGTATGTTGTCCAACAAATACAATAAAGGTTCCCAAGTAGCTCAACTGGATAAGAAGGGAGCTTATAGACAAGACTGTGTCAGAGACCCAGGTTCGATTCCAGTTCATGGCAAGGTTTTCTTTGAAAAAAAAATCATCTTGAATTTTGGCGCAAAAAAACGCAATAGTATGTCGTCCAACAAGTGGGAACAATGTTCTCAAGTAGCTCAGTTGGTTGAGAAAGCAGCTCATAAATAGAACTGTGTCAGAGACAGAGGTTCAATTCTAGTTCACGGCCCTTTAGTGCAGGTTCTCCCCATTTTTCTGTCTTCCTCTCTACTTATCTATTGAATAAAACCAGCAAAAGGGCCTCAAAACAACTTAGAACACATACATTGTTTAGTATGACATCCAGAATATCACAGAAAAAATCATAGTTTAGTATGTTGTGCAACGAATACAATATAGTTTCCCAAGTAGCTCAACTGGATAAGAAGGGAGCTTATAAACAAGACTGTGTCAGAGACCCGGGTTCGATTCCAGTTCATGGTAAGGTTTTCTTTGAAAAAAAAAATCATCTTGAATTTTGGCGCAAAAAAAACACCTTACTATACTATGTCGAAAAAAACTGCCATTTTTCAAACATGTTGTAAAAACGTGCCATATGATGAAATAATGTAAAGGAGGCCGTGAAAAACACTCCAGAAGGGTTTTCTTTGAAAAAGAAATCATCTTGAATTTTGGCGCAAAAAAAACGCCTTACTATACTATGTCGAAAAAAAGTGCCATTTTTCAAACATGTTGTAAAAACGTGCCATATGATGAAATAATGTAAAGGAGGCCGTGAAAAACACTCCAGAAAGGTTTTCTTTGAAAAAAAAATCATCATGAATTTTGGCGCAAAAAAAACGCCTTACTATACTATGTCGAAAAAAAATGCCATTTTTCAAACATGTTGTAAAAACGTGCCATATGATGAAATAATGTAAAGGAGGCCGTGAAAAACACTCCAGAAAGGTTTTCTTTGAAAAAAAAATCATCTTGAATTTTGGCGCAAAAAAAACGCCTTACTATACTATGTCGAAAAAAAATGCCATTTTTCAAACATGTTGTAAAAACGTGCCATATGATGAAATAATGTAAAGGAGGCCGTGAAAAACACTCCAGAAAGGTTTTCTTTGAAAAAAAAATCATCTTGAATTTTGGCGCAAAAAAAACGCCTTACTATACTATGTCGAAAAAAAATGCCATTTTTCAAACATGTTGTAAAAACGTGCCATATGATGAAATAATGTAAAGGAGGCCGTGAAAAACACTCCAGAAAGGTTTTCTTTGAAAAAAAAATCATCATGAATTTTGGCGCAAAAAAAACGCCTTACTATACTATGTCGAAAAAAAATGGCCATTTTTCAAACATGTTGTAAAAACATGCCATATGATGAAATAATGTAAAGGAGGCCATGAAAAACACTCCAGAAAGGTTTTCTTTGAAAAAAAAATCATCATGAATTTTGGCGCAAAAAAAACGCCTTACTATACTATGTCGAAAAAAAATGCCATTTTTCAAACATGTTGTAAAAACGTGCCATATGATGAAATAATGTAAAGGAGGCCGTGAAAAACACTCCAGAAAGGTTTTCTTTGAAAAAAAAATCATCTTGAATTTTGGCGCAAAAAAAACGCCTTACTATACTATGTCGAAAAAAAATGCCATTTTTCAAACATGTTGTAAAAACGTGCCATATGATGAAATAATGTAAAGGAGGCCGTGAAAAACACTCCAGAAAGGTTTTCTTTGAAAAAAAAATCATCTTGAATTTTGGCGCAAAAAAAACGCCTTACTATACTATGTCGAAAAAAAATGGGATTTTTCAAACATGTTGTAAAAACATGCCATATGATGAAATAATGTAAAGGAGGCCATGAAAAACACTCCAGAAGGGTTTTCTTTGAAAAAGAAATCATCTTGAATTTTGGCGCAAAAAAAACGCCTTACTATACTATGTCGAAAAAAAATGGGATTTTTCAAACATGTTGTAAAAACGTGCCATATGATGAAATAATGTAAAGGAGGCCGTGAAAAACACTCCAGAAGGGTTTTCTTTGAAAAAGAAATCATCATGAATTTTGGCGCAAAAAAAACGCCTTACTATACTATGTCGAAAAAAAATGGGATTTTTCAAACATGTTATAAAAACGTGCCATATGATGAAATAATGTAAAGGAGGCCGTGAAAAACACTCCAGAAAGGTTTTCTTTGAAAAAAAATATCATCTTTAATTTTGGCGCAAAAAACGCCATAGTATGTCGTCCAACAAGCGGAAAAAATGTTCTCAAGTAGCTCAGTTGGTTGAGAAAGCAGCTCATAAACAGGACTGTGTCAGAGACAGAGGTTCAATTCTAGTTCACGGCCCTTTAGTGCAGGTCCTCCCCATTTTTCTGTCTTCCTCTCTACTTATCTATTGAATAAAACCAGCAAAAGGGCCTCAAAACAACTTCGAATACATACATTGTTTAGTATGACATCCAGAATATCACAGAAAAAATCATAGTTTAGTATGTTGTCCAACAAATACAATAAAGGTTCCCAAGTAGCTCAACTGGATAAGAAGGGAGCTTATAGACAAGACTGTGTCAGAGACCCAGGTTCGATTCCAGTTCATGGCAAGGTTTTCTTTGAAAAAAAAATCATCTTGAATTTTGGCGCAAAAAAACGCAATAGTATGTCGTCCAAGTGGAAACAATGTTCTCAAGTAGCTCAGTTGGTTGAGAAAGCAGCTCATAAATAGAACTGTGTCAGAGACAGAGGTTCAGTTCTAGTTCACGGCCCTTTAGTGCAGGTCCTCCCCATTTTTCTGTCTTCCTCTCTACTTATCTATTGAATAAAACCAGCAAAAGGGCCTCAAAACAACTTAGAACACATACATTGTTTAGTATGACATCCAGAATATCACAGAAAAAATCATAGTTTAGTATGTTGTGCAACGAATACAATATAGTTTCCCAAGTAGCTCAACTGGATAAGAAGGGAGCTTATAAACAAGACTGTGTCAGAGACCCGGGTTCGATTCCAGTTCATGGTAAGGTTTTCTTTGAAAAAAAAAATCATCTTGAATTTTGGCACAAAAAAAACGCCTTACTACTAACTGTACTTGTCAATAAAGCCAAAAAATAACTTTAAAAAAAAAAGTCATAGTTTAGTATGTCGTCCAAAATGTCACAAAAACGTACGTCGTCGAAAATGTCCCTTAACCGTCATAGTTTAGTATGTCCTCCAAATTGTGGAAAAAATGTCATAGTTTAGTATGTCATCCAAAACATCACAAAAATGTCATAGTTGAGTATGTCGTCCAAAATGTCACGAAAACTTCATAGTTACAAAATTACAAAAAATAGACAGAAAACAAGATTCAAAACAACTGAAATCAGACACAAAATGATTACAATGAGAGAGAAAATGACTAAAATAGACATAAATCAATTACAATGAGACACACAACAACTAGAATGACACACAACACAACTACAATCAGACACAAAACAACAACTACAACAGGCAACATGACCACAAAGAGCTGCAAAAAAATCTACAATGAGACACAAACCAACTATAAAGAGTCACAAAACAACAACAAAAAGATTCATGACAATTCCGAGATGACAGAAGCCTGCTATGGAGAGACAAACATCCACAAAGAGAAGCAAACAAAGCAACAACGAAAACACTGCAAACAAAAAACTAAACAATCATTAACTAAGCCAGAGTTTACAGAGAACAGTCATAAAATTACAATAAAGGTACACAGACTACTACTACTACTGCTACTACTATTACCACTACTACTGCTACTAGAGACTAGTACAAAATGACCACAGATGTAATATGACTACAGAGTGATTTGAGACAACCACAAGTAGACAGAAAATTAATACAAAGACACAAAACATTTACAATGAGAGGTAAAATAATCATGGAACACAACAATCAGAGATGTAAAATGAGCACAAAGAAACACAAAACTACAACAAATAGACACAAAACTTCCACAGATGCAAAATGACAACAAAGAAACATGAAACAACTGAAAGAGATGCAAAACGTCTATTAACAAGTAACCTAAGTTAAGTAACTTTATAATCACAGGTTGTTTAGAAGTCAGTCCTCATCTAAAAGGCAACTTAGACCAGAATAATGTGAAAACTTGAAACCTGTATTGAACAAATCAACGATGTAGTAGAAAGCAGAGGCTAATCTTTTGAAATTAATTTGTATTTTTATAGATTTGAGGATTTTTCAATAAAATTCTAATTAAAACTGTAGTTTTGCACATGATTGGAAGGGACTTGCGCTGTTTGTTAAACCAGTACTTTAACTTGAGATGCATTTTTATGATCTTTTACTCTGCAAATGAACGCGGCAGAGTTATGTGACGATCGGCATACGTTTGTCCGTCTGTCTGTCTTTCTGTGCACAACATTACTCAAAAACGGACTAACAGATTTGGATGAAATTTACAGGGAAGGTCAGAAATGACACAGGGACCAATGGATTAGATTTTGGTAGTGATGCAGCTTATAGTCTGGATCCAAGGATTTGTTAAAGATTTCTGTATCATTGTGAGATAGCGGCACGACGTCACTGTAACCATGACAACAAGTGAACACTACATCACATGATTGTGATCCTACTACAGATCAACCGCTGTGGACTTATCAGGACTTATCCGTTGTAAATGACACAAGGAACAACTGATTAAATAGTGGGGGCGTTTCTGAGCCCTTTCAATTGCCACCGCCAGCTACATATTTAGGTAACGCGATTCAGTGTCCGTCCATAACGTACACATGCATAACACACGCCTGTGCTCAGCGCAAGATCATTTCGTTTGTGTACATCTATATTAAATGGACACATTCTATGTTGCCGTGATTTTTGATCATCATTAACTAATAAAAAATGCTGCATTTCTACAAAAATATGCTGCATTTCTGACAATGACATATGGGGGAATGAACAGCCTTGGCGGAGTACTGCGCTCTATGAGTGCTTTTCTAGTTGTAAATGTGGTTTCCGTGGTGACATTCTTGCACCGGAAATTGCTGGTTTTGCCAGATCCTAAAAGGGAAGCAACCGTAGCTACAGAGATCAAGGTTATGACTGTGACTGCATATTGGGTAGTGACAACAGGAACTAGAGCAAAAACCCATGAGGTGTAATTACTGTCACTGCCAGAAGGGGGAGATAAAAGTTCTGCACTGCAAGTTAAAATCCGAAAATAACCAAAGCAAGTTCCTACCATTTCAAATGTTCATCTATATTCCTCCCTTAAATGTTCTCGTGAAGAAGTTTAATCCTTTCTACCATTTGTTTTCCAATCCAGATATGTGATCACAAACCCCCCATACGAGTTTGAGCTGGTGCCCACAGACCTGATCTTCTGCCTCATGCAGTTCGACCACAACGCTGGCCAGTCCCGGACAAGCTTATCCCACTCTTCCCACTCCTCCCATTCCTCCAGCAAAAAGAGCTCCTCCGTGCACTCCATCCCCCCCTCCAACCGGCAGAACCGCAGCAGCAAGACCCGGGAGGCCCGCGACAAACAGAAGTAAGCACACTCACACGTCCCTGTAGAGTTCTAGTCTGCATGTTTTTAGTGTGTCGTATCTGACGTGTATTTTGAAGGTGTGTGTGTTTGTGTGCAGACTGTGACAACACGTGCACCGATGATTTATTGTGTACTGTGTGTTTGTGATTTGTGCTCTGCGTCCATGCACAGTGTTGGCGTGTTTCTTTCATAATCATCTGCATGTGGTCTTCACTCTCACATCACAGCAATCATAACATGACATTAGCAAATTGGTGAAGTCACTTTGTGAAAAGCTGGGCTCATTTATTAAACTCAAAGACTGCTGAGACTCCTTTCTTAGGAGTTTTTGGCAACTCTAAAGTCACTTGTTTGGATGACACAGCCATTGTGGTTGGAAACAAACTTGCAGTAAATGCCTCAGCCACAACACACATTCAGTATGTTGTTTGGTCTACCTGTTGTATGTTGTAATATTTAGCTGTTTTGTGTCTAACTCGTAGCATTTGTGGAGTAAATAACTGTTGTTTGTTGGATATTTGTGAACATGATCAGTATGCCTGGATCATGGATGTAATGTATTGTGATTAACCTCCTATGGCTGATACTATTATAAAGCAAATTTGGCTTGACATTAGTGATACGCTGATACTCATCCCTCATTAGCAGTGTTGATATTTTGTTATTCATGGTGCATCTGTACTGCTTTATTGCATGTCCATGTTGAGCAGGTTCTTATTTCCTGTTCTGTTTATTATACAGTTATAATCTTTTTTTTTTTTCCAAATTTGGTGAAATATTTTGACCTAGATGTTATATATATTCCTCATTTTCTCCCCCAAAATTTTGAATTCATTTTTGATTTGGGAGAATGAAGTATTTTTTTGAAATTGTGACATAGTCTAAAAGCATGCAGATTTGTTACAATCGTACTCAAGAATTATGAAATAGTAGATTACAAGCCCTTAATACATCTTAAAATTAAGATGTATTATGTAGCCTAATTACTGTAGTAAGCATATGTAAGCATTAGGTAGACTGGTAGTGATTTGTCAGTTGTGTATTGACTGTAAATACTACTCACTTACAGTAGATTACTTACCTCTCTTTCTGAAGTGCAACAAGGATGAATAGAATGGGCCAAGGTATGCAAGTTAACGATTCTGCATGACTTAGCAACCTTTACCTGGGGTTCTCATCATAACTATGTCCTCTGTGGATATTGTTATGACGAGGGGAGTTTGTTTTATTTATTACGTTCTTCAGATGTTAAGTAAACCATGCCTCAGTTTAAGTTTTGCTTTCATCTGGAAAGCAAAATGTCTGCTGCTGCTCCTGCCTCCTCCCTGCCATGATCAGGACCATCTCCACATTGCATGAGGTTGAGACGAACCCCTCCTCCTTTCTTTTGTGCCCTTACCTGAGTTATTTACTTGATGATATGAGTTTTCTTTTCTCCTCCAGACAAATCCTTTTCCACATTGTTTATTTCCATTATTTATCATGCCTTCTTATGATTTATTTGAACTTGAGATGGTTTGCATTGTGTGAGAGGTCTGTGTGTTTGCGTATCTTCCCTCCTATCAAATGCAGATGACTGTAGCAGACTTTCAGATATTTATGCTTCAGTTGAGTACAGTAGGTTTTTATTATACCAGCATCAGCATAAAGCACGGAGTAATGACATGTTTTGGAACGACTGTACAAGCCTACACCGTAGCTCACATGTAGGTCAGACTGATTCAAATCCCCCTGATGCAGCCAAATTGCTTACTTCTTCACAGAACTTTAAGAAAGTGTGTCCAGCCCTGTGCCATCGGTCACACCAAGAAAGTGGGAGGTGTGACCAATTTAAAGTTTAAATTGAAGGGGGATATGAGTCTGTAAGTTTCCTCCTTGTAACCCTGTGCACCTGCTATGGTGGTTTGAGGCGACATCACTAAGTTCACCGTATCAGCAACAGACTCTGGAGAGAGATGGCAGACATCTTGCTTCACCTCAGGCACAATTCTACACATCAAATGTCTGTGCTGTAACACACAGCCCTGCAGCCTTAAGCTTGCTGACACACACGCGCGAGCCCACACAAATGAATCTGCACACATGCAAGCCTGCATGGAACACAAACACATCCACACACACGCGCGCGCACACGAGGTTTGCTCCACATGGCAAAGTTAAAATTTGAGACTACAACTTCACCCAAAAGGAAGTGACATCTTGAATGGCATTGCAGATGCCTGTGAAGTGCTGGGAGAGAGTTTACAAACTTCTGACAGCTGGCACACACCCTTCCCTTTCCTCAGAAACACTGCTCTCATAGCCTACTTAATCATGAAGAGATTCTCTCCAAAATGACACATCCAACTCTTTCAAATCTCCTCCCTTCTCGCACGCTGACAGTGATTACATGAGCGCTTACTATGAAATGTGACTGTTGAGGATATGATCTACTTTACTGTAAATTATTAGCTTAAGAACCAGATTAACCAAATTGCAAAAGACATAACAGTTTTCCTGACATAACACTCATGGTAAATAACCACGCAGATAGTTTCAGGTTTTACTTCAGCAGACTCAGAGGTATCCATTTCTGTGATTTCTGTGGCAACCCAAATGCAATGGAAGGCAATGGAATTTTATTTGTGGTGGCCACAGCACTGAGAATAGACATTTAGAAGATGTGTCTGTGTATTTACCACAAACTGCTAATGTACCAACTGTGCAGGCTCTGTAGTTTGCTAGTAGCTAACACTCTGACCATTGTGTGTAGTGTATGCCTGCGTGACAGTTTGTTTTGTAGTGTATCCATTGTTTCAGTATTTGTAAAAAAGCAAACCAACAAACAAAAGGAGCTAAAAAAAAAGCATGACATTGCTACAATGCTGTCTAATGCCAATATCTTGGATGAGTCTTGCTGGCAATAAAGTCTTTTGACTTATATTATGTGCCTTCTGAATAAAAAACATATCATTACCGGTACAAGTGCAAAATAAACTTTTAATACTACTCACAGATAATCTGTTCTGTGGGTTAAGTTTCAAGGAGCAATCAGAAAGTTCTGAGTCTGCGTCTATAAAAACCAACAACTGTACCTGAGCTAAATTTGTCCTCTGTCCCCTTTAGAGTAGTCACCTTGCCCCCCAGTGCTCCAGCGATGCTTTCTGGAAGTCCTGTCATGCAAGCTGTTCCAAAAGAGTGACCCTTAAACTTGAATATAATTTTGGATAGAAAAGGAACTGACAGGGAGCCCAATTTGGAGACTAGGCTGGATTGGGAGCAACAGTGGTGTGCAATCAAATAGCTTGTGCATTTTCAGTGCGCTGTTCGTAGGTGCACTGTCATAACGGAGCGCCCGCTTGCCATGGCACCACAGTTCAGTTCAAATGTTCCCCTTCTGACACTTCAGGACACATTAGTAGAATACGCCATTGACAATCTGCCCTTGGAGGATGAATTCACTTTGCACAATGACGTGAATGTTGAAGAAAACAGTGACCATGCTCCTGGTGTGCTCCTGGCCGAATGTGTCTTTTTAGTATTGGAGACTGCAGGCTCTTCCACCTCAAAGACTGCTGCACTATCTCTGGGTTGTAGCTGTAGACCCAACTCTCGACCACCCTGGACATAAAGTTTGGGTCATCCCGGGCTTGTAGACTGAGATCCTTGCAAACATCGACATGATGCTGTTTCTGCAGGTCAATACTGAAATAGAAAAGTGGTCACAAAAACAAGAGTAATTTAGGTCCTGAATTTAAACGTGTTACATCACATTGAATCCTCATTTATGAGAGTTATTAAATGCATCTGTTGCAGAAGATACAGACTCTGAATGTCTTGATTGCACCTCTTATACCACAAAGACAAGACATACTCTTTTAGGCATGAATTTGCTAAAAAAAATAGCGTTGTAGGAGTTTTGACTGAATAAACAATTTAGCCCATATTAAGTGGACAAGACTGAATAATGAAGCTTAATAAATCAGTTAGACTACAAGTACAAACTAGTTAAAAACTAACTGATCCTCTGTGGGTTTTGTGCTGTCCATCTAGCCGACCTAATCATTCAGATTTTCTAATGGAGAAGATGAACATCTGCCTTTAGTTGGGAGCAATGGTGGATGATTGTGTTCCCTGTGTTCCCCGCCATGTTGAATATTTGTTCAAATGCTGCACTCATGCAGAGGGATTTGCAGACCACTCTTGATAATAATGGCTTGGTTACCCGGTTCCTCGTGTCTGAACCACAAATATTACAAAACAAGGATTCCTGCATCTCCACCGGTAGCTACAGTCTTTGTCTACTTGGCTGCTGGACTGTTCCTTCAGTTGCCTGTATCCTGACAAATCTCCAGTGGCACAGGTTGTGCAGTGGAGTACAGCATATTAATTGAGCATCTCTGGATTTCTAAATCCCATGGTATACCTTAATAGTGTGTAAGCCTACTATCAAAACTATAATTTTCCTCCAGTCTCTCTTTTTTGACTCGATTGATTCATGAATTATAAATACACAACCTTGGATTAAGCATGAATTTTTTTGCTCAAGTTCAAATCATTTTCAACATTCCCTTCACATCGCACTGCCTCGGGCAAACTGGCGACTGTAAGTGTACATAGCTGCATCTTTGCATTGACTTTGCATGCAGTCCTGCCACATCTTCAGTCCTGATGGTCAACAAAACATGCTCAATAGCCTTTAGGCTGTATTTTGGTAGAAAGAAGTCCCACTAAAAGCTCAAGACAGCTTGTTTAGATGTGATTTCAAAATGCCGTTTGCACCGCAGACTAAATTCCATGCTTGCATATATTGTGGTGGCAGCAGAAATCTCTCCGAGACAGACGTCTTAAAACCAATCAATAAAACCACACCTATCTGTCCAGTGAGATTACAGGAGAAACTATGAAAACAAACTAACAAACAATAGAATTCTGATAAATCCACATACATACATAGTTGTATTGGACAATGGACAATGCCACCATGTCAACTTCAAATTGGCTCAATGCACAAGAACCCAAACTTTACCAGGACGTCACAGTTTGATGCTAGTCACGAAGAATGCCATGCAAAACTTACTTAAACTGAGGCAGTATGGTTGTGAATAACCAAATGTTGCATACATTTTTATACTAACTTCATGTTTTCCTCCTCTCTCACCTTGTCCCCTTCAGAAAAGAAATGGTTTACAGATGAACCAGAAAATGCCTACCCACGGAACATTCAGATCAAGCCCATGAGCACTCACATGGCCAACCAAGTCAACCAATACAAATCCACTAGTAGTCTGATTCCACCAATCAGAGAAGTCGAAGATGAATGCTGAACACCAGGTTTCCTTGCTGACTCACTAGACATCTATGCGCTCTTTCAAAAGAGACGGGAAGAGATCACCAGTGGAGGAGTGTTGATGATATCGACAGTGATGCTGAAGACTGACACATTTCTCTTCACTCATTCTTCTAATCAAGGGTTGGACAGGAACCCAGACTGGAAGGGACCTCCTATGTGTATACCTTTAATGTTACTTCCATGCTCTTGGACATTGTTTTATTTATTAATGTATCCATAGAGATGTACATAATGACAATCAAATAAGGATTGTACAGCCCCTTTCCCCCTAGCACTTTTTGGAATTATTTTAAGAGTTGACAAAAAAAAGAGTACTTCCTGTAATTCTTTGCAATAGTTCACCTCTTCATGTGACCAGACTCCATGGCTAAGGTGACTGGTTATTGGAGGATGAGGGTTGCAGCGATAAACTGATCATATCATCTCCCAAAGATTCACCCAGAAGTGTCGCATCAAACCAGCTGGGTTCATCGGCGTCATATCTCCTGTCTGCTTCTGTTCTATTTGCACTAAAACTGAACAAGTTTCTTTTGACAGAACAACTGGAAACATCAGACCCCCACCCCAATAAAATGTCTCTGAGGAGATGATGGAGAGAAGTGAGGAAGAAAGGAAGGAGGGAAGAAAGGGCTGCTTGGCTTTGGAGGCATACTAATCTTGTTCTTGGTTTGTTCTACATCACGTCATTGCTTAAGGTTTGCTGTTTCACCTTGACTCATGTTGAGTGAGAGCATTCCAGGTCTGCAGAACAAAATCATCTTGCAAAACAATAATCTCGGAACTCAGAGAATGGTGCAGTGTTGGTGTATGCTGGCTGAAAGAGAACCCTGTACCTACATGTATTCTGCTGATACATCAGAAAACAAAAGGCTGTGACTCCGTTTCAAGCTCGCATGATATGTGCCTGAGCCCCCTTCATAACAGACACAGTGTGGTTAATTTGCCTGAATACATGAGAAGGATGAAAAAAGCAACCTGCCCCGTCCTTCATGCATTCAGGGGTGTTTATGTACACGCTCTGTGTATGTGTGTGTGTGTGTGTGTGTGTGTGTGTGTGTGTGTGTGTGTGTGTGTGTGTGTGTGTGTGTGTGTGTGTGTGTGTGCGCGCATCGCAGCCACTTGTCCTTCTGGTGTTGCGCTCATCAGTGCCGTCACCCACCCCTCTATTGGTTTGTATGTGATGGTGCACCTTTGGAGGAACAGCATGTGGGATTTTAGCTCTAAAAAAAATTAAGTCATGGTAGAAACAAACACTAGGATTGTCTACAGGATTTGGATCTACTAACAAAGACATTAAGTTGCATCCAAAATCCCCAACTATGATTGAGCGGACCTAACACAAGCAGCAGCAGCAGCAGCAGCGTGCCCACTCTAAACGCATTGCCGTGATATCCACGGCAGAATTGGGATCACAAAGAAGAGTGGTGTATTTTATTTTATTTTTTTCATGTCATGTCTGTTACATAAAAGTTCATGTTTGAGGAAAGAAATGCCACATATTGCATAAAAGTGGGCATAAATGGGTCCTCCTTTGATCAGAGCAACTGCCTGGCACAGGGTTGGCACAGAGGCAGTAAAGAGCTTGGATGTTCTCTGTTGCCAATCCAGATGTCACATGCCTCAAAACTCTCAGGAGTTAAACTGCTGTGTTCAGTCTACTAACATGAGGAAATGCTCGAGCATAGTTGGTGGAAATGCAACAATGCCATAGACTGCTCATAAGGACATTATAGCAACGTGTGTTCTTCACTCTAGCCTGTGTGCAGGCTCATTTTGCACGTTAAGGTCACTCGTAGATCCAAATCCAGGTGTGACAAGAATGGAGGATTGACCCGGTAGCCTTGTACTCCTAATAGTAAACTTCATACAAATATGTAGTTGGATTTAAACATTATAATTTTATATCCACAGACATAATCAATTTGTACTTATTTTTCTAGTCAAGAATTAAGTGAAAAGTAATCTAGGAGACAAAGGCTCAATTAAAATCTTTAGTTACAATTACATATCAAAGGATTTTATGTTTGACTATATCACTATTTGTTTCACATTGTATTGAAACAAAGGATTATTTTTTTATCCCCCTTGGCCCCTCTTTAACAAACTGCATCACTCTGGAGCTAATAAAGCTTAGACTAGCTTGCATTTTGAAACCACCATCTTCAGCCTGGCAGCTCGGCTCTGTTGAGTGCTTGTAGAAATAATTTTAGGCTCATCTGAAGCCTCCTTTAGTTGCACAGGTACAGTGTCTACTAAATAGTGTGTCTACTACTAAGCATCCCTAGCTGAGAACATGCATATGAAATGATAGACGTAAAATAATTCTGTATTGGGAGGTAAATGTATTTAATTTGAGAGCAAATTAGAGTGGTAAAAATAATGAGAATAATATATAGTTGCTCCCACTGTGTGCAGGCCAGAAGTGAATGACCTTCATTAGACATGTTTGACCTAAATTAGGTCCCTAGTGTGGAGGAAGAGTGTGTACACGACAGCACAGTGTGCTGGTGTTTTCCACAAAGTATGATTTCAAACACATGACAGGGAGACGCTGTCTGTTTATTGCAGATATCCTCTTCTATAGGTTGTAAAGGAAAAGTCATTCTAAAAATAGAAGCCAATTTTGGAACATGAAAAAGATTATATTGTGCTAAATATGTTTGTGTAAACTCAACCCATTATATAGACCATTTCTTTCTCAAACAAAATGATCTGAGCTTCAATGTCCGTCTGTTGGGTGTGGTGCAACTATACTGAAGCCTCATACACATTGTCCTGAAGTGAACTTTTGAACTGTGATTACATCGTTGTCACACATTGTAGCAAATAGATTTCTTTTCAGAAAATATGTGAGTAAAATGTATGTATAATTGGGTTGTTAATGGCATACTTGCTAGCCTGGACAATAAGGAATTATTAATATTTGATAATGGCAATGACTCATTATACATAGAATCGACAAACTGATTGTTATGTTTAAAAAAAAAAAAAGACAAACATGTATCTGGAAAATGAAAGATCTTGGATTCTTGTAGGAATGCAGAGACTATTCAAGTACTGTATGTGACACAAGGAAAAGTTAGGCGGAATTTGATCTGGTTTAACAGCCATTACTAAGATGTAAGGTAGCACCAATTCAGCAATTGTTATCAAAAGAGAGAGCATCCTTAGTTTTCCTGTTTTTATTACTTTGTGTTATTACAGGGTTTACATTCCATTTTGTCAGCTTGTCATTATCTGTCACAAACTGTCACCACTGCTTCTTATTTGTTTACAGAGTATTTTCGAGGTACTTAAACACAGCACTGCACAGAAATAACACGGTACATGCTGCAAACTGGCATTAACATGAACTCACAAAGTAATGCACCATTTATTTTCATTATACTTGATTACTGTGCTTTTTCTACCTGAACCGTCATTGTGCAAATCATTCAGGCTGGCATTATTCACAACACTGGATTGAGATGTCTCTCCTTCCTACACCTTTTCAAATGTCTCTATTAGATGTTTTTAGGTCTTTGCATTGTATACCTCTAAAGTTTTTAGAGTGTTTTTGAAGTGCCATGAATTGTTTAGTTGAGCAAAGCATCCTTCAGTCATTCAGGGACACAGGCTCGCTTTGAGGGAGTCGAGTCCGGGCGTTTTGTGTTTGTTTTTTTTTTACACTTTGAGATCAGTGTCTCATACTGACATGGAGAACATCCAAGCCATCAGTGCCTCCATGCCAGTATGGTGCCAGGCAGTGCAGAAGGTCAAGAGGAGGGCCCATGTAAAGTCCCACTAAAGCGAAAAGTGGCATTCAGGAAGCCTGAGGGGCTGCTGGGGCAGACGGACACAAGCCCCAGAGTACGACCCACACATATCGTCTCTGCTGTGCGCTTGGTTACAGGTTATCAGGTTGTGTCATGTAGTGTAGTGAGATATGGATGACTGAACGATGCACGTAGAGGCCCACGCCTGTAACATCAGATGTGTCGTTTTCCACTGAACAAATCAAAGAGTATGATGCGTCACATGTTACTGTTAAAGTATGTATTATTATTATTTTTGTTAATCTATTTTTTGCTGTAAAGGATGGATATAATAACTTATTTGCTGGGAATTGTACTAGATATATAAGAATATAAAATACTTATGGGGGATGGGAGGTGGGTCTCAAGTCTTAATAATACATTAAAATTGCATTCAGCAATTTTTTTTAAAGAAAAGTTGCGAATATTTTTTGTTTGTTTTTTTGGCTGCCTATCAGTTCAGGAAGAATTCAAGCTATTGCTGTTGCGTATCACAGATATGATTTGATGGCACATCATCATTGCAGCAAACAGGAGTTTGACATAGCAGTCTAATTAGTTTGGATGTGTTCTAGATATGATGGATAAATGGATTATTTGATGGTGCTGAGTTGATCTACCTGACTCTGTCAAATATAATCTGCTGATAAATATACTGTCTTGTACAAAAAGTTTGTACATAGATTGTACATGGTTTCTTTTTGTATTTTCTCAAATTAAAATGGATGTATTTGTGTTCTAAACATGGAAATTCTCCCTTTTTATTCAAGCAAGAAAAGCCTTTTTCAGTTATTGTACTGCACTAGTTTCATGAATAATAAGTGTAACAATAGACATTTACAAGTACTGTACTTTTAATTGTATGGTAATATATATATTTGAAATATGTCTATTTTCTATAAGAATTTTAGTTTTTGTGATGCCATTGCTAAGGGAAATGTCATACTTTAATGCCCCCAAAATATTTTCCTGCTACTGCTTTCACTTGCGTAGCATATTAAGATTTTTCATGCAAAACACATGATCAACTTATTACATATATCTTAAATTTTTATAAATAAAATTACATTGCATAATGTGTTGTTAAAATTAATGCCTTGGCTGACCCGATTAGGTGTTCTTAGTAAGAATAAAATCATATAATTCTATAATAACAGCTAGAATATATGATGATACAACTTTGAAAGAGTCAATTCCTAACAATACTTTCAAGTTTTTGATACTCCTGAACATTATTATGTGCATACATACTTAACCAATAAAAACGTAATTGAATTCAAAATATCAGTAAAAAAAATTACTGAATTCAATTCAGTATTATTTACTGATATTTTGAATGCCTGGTTTCAGAAAGGTTTTCACTGTGTTCTGTATTTAATTTTCACAATTAACTAGGCAACAACTGTATGTTCAGAAAAAAATTAGCATCCATAAGCTTTATATCTTAATGATATATCAGCTAACCTGCTTCATCAGATCTGTGTGGGTGCAGTGTGGTCAGATTTGAGCAACAATGACCAGACAACATAAGGAAAAACAAAAACAAAAGTACAACTGTCTCATTTTAATTCAAATGTTGCGGAATCCTGACTCTTGCAGGGACGTACGTGGCGTTTCTTTTTGAAGAGTTCTGCCTTCAGTAAAATGAGCACAGACAAGAGAGATGAGATGCACAGAAACCTCTCAAGTCCAAAAAGCAAAATTTTTCCTAAAACTGCGTGGTCATGAAGACCCCTATTGTGCACTGTAAGCAGCAGATGTTTGCAGGGTCTTTAAGTAAAGCATCTGAGTGCTGTTCCCACCACTGGGATCAACTGTGTTCAAGCTATACTTTCATCACCAGACACCTTATCAGTGCACTTGCATGTCACATCAATGCTTTATAAAGTACCAGCAGGCACAGTAAAATTGCAATAGACGCTGCACCTGACCTTGACTATCACCAGGGGAAGCCTCAGACGAACGCATGCTGCATTTTACCAATCCCCACCCCGCCGAGGGGCTGGTGACCCCGGCGTCCAGGTTGAACCACCAATCCGCCTATCCATTGAGTCAGGCATTAGTCTTGATTTACGTTTACTGACATGCTATTAGCTGCTCCATCACTTTCACCTGTCAGACTGTCAATCAATGGGGATCCACAGTGATGGGTGGGAATAGCTTCTGTCCACACTGGCTCGTATATCTCCACGGAGACGGTGACAGTGGATGAGCAAAGGACATCATACCAGGTATCTCGCTGCGCTGTCATGTCAGCGCTGTGAATGTGCATCACATCGGGATGTGAGGCATCTTAATGTGGATTTGGCTTGCAGATACAGTTATTGCAGAAGCCAATGATTTACAGAGAAAGTAATCCTCTTTCCCCCCTGTTAGAGCCACAACATGTCAAAGCAAAGCCTGTGCGGAGATAAGCATGTCATTAAATAGCGCCAAAGTTAACGGATTTTTAACCTTTATGTAACGCAGCAATTTTCCAACTCAAATAATCTGCGTCTCGATACACTGACTAAACACCGTGTCGCCTGTGTCAAGGGTACGGCGATATCTCCGGAGAATCCTTCAAACACCGTGAGCGGCACCAATCCTGAGGTGTTATGATGTGGCAAGATGACTTCTCAGACAACGAGCCACTCCTATCTCATAGCTAGAAATCAGTGGACATCTCATAAGTCTCTGGGCCCTGCCCTCCTCCTCCTCCTCCTCCTCCTCCTCAGCTGAAGTGTGCAATTTCACACTCCAACGTCAAACAGCCGGTCAGAAGGAGAATGTATGACCCACCCTGGCATTTGTCCTCATTTCTCTCTCAAATGTGCAAACACTATTACCCTTGGGTTATCTTAAGTGGTGTGGTGAAGATTCGCAGCCTCTCCTCTCTTCTCCTCGCCAGACACACCATCAAAACACAACAAGCGGCGGGGACGGGGCTGGGGGTAAAAGACAGAGTGAGGCGGAGGGGGAAAGCGATGGAAATGGAGCAGATGTTTGTGTGGCTGTTGATTTGTGGCCTGATAAGGGTGCTACACAGGCAGCTGGAATTGATGGCTTGTTAGTGAGGACGGGCCCCTCTGTGAGATGTTTTCAAAATGATTGATTTACAATAAAGTGGCTCCGGGTGTGTGCATGCAGGCAGAACTGATGCAGATCGATCCCACTGAAATTGATTGATCAGCCATTTAGCTTGGCAGTGTGTTTACCAAACGAAACTGAGCAGGACTCACCTCCAGGCATCAACCCCCACCGTCTCCATTCGCCGCCATAAAGTAAAGGAGAAATGCCACCTCTGGGCCTAGTCTCATTTCTCTGGCGGTGGCAGCAAAAACAAGCCATATCAGAATATGAACCATAAAAACGTAATCATACAGTGAGAAATACTGGCATAAACGTTTACGATTGTGTACTTTATTCTGCTATCAACGCGCCCTTCTGCGACTTGGAGATACTATGCCTTTAAAAATAATGACTTACCTGCCCTATGCAAAGGGAGGAATACTGTTTGCCTTATCATGGTGTCACATTGAGACTTTCAGAGGGAGGCATAGAAATAACTAATAACAGTGGATTTCAGTAAACAAGCAGCTCGTTCCCAGCCATACTTAAAGCTGACTCACAGACAACCTTTAGCCTACCTGCTTTAGTATCATTGAGATTACTATCATACATAATGTACAATAGCCCTCAAGTGCTCAAGTGCCTCGTATATGGATGGTGTCTTTAGCAATTTTTCCAAACAGTGCATACAAGGGTCTCCATGTACATTTTATAAGGAGCTGTACTGATGGATAAAGCACAAGGACAATGTTTACCATGTGACCTCGGTGACTTTTCTTTACTTCCTCTCTGCCAAAACAAACCTCTCCACCACTCAGCTAAGGACTTAAATCACCTGTCCTTAGACGCCTCATCCTGTTATTTGGGTAACTGCCAACAAGAGCAAGCTTTTCCATTCTCGGGACAGCATGCAGTGGCCCCATCATGTTCCTTATTAACAATTTTACACACTTCGTCGCAGCGAGAGGGTGTCAGAATGCCAATAATATTTACCGTCTGCTGTGCTGGCTATTCAAGGGAGGCTGAGTGTTGCTGATTGCCCTGACAGAAGCTGACAGCACCCTGAACCTGAGATCCCTGCAAATCAACTCAGCAGAGTGTCTTTTTTTTCTGCTTCTTAAGGCAGCAGGGTGTGACTGTGGCCACGAGCCAGGTGATGGAGCACCACACAAAGATAATCTTGTTTTTTTTCTATCTTTCAACACGCATTGGCCAATCAAAAACATATGAGGTGGAGAAACCTGTGAATATTGCTTTCAAGCTTAAAACCATTTCTTGTATCTTTGAAAATGACAAAATATTTTGCTCCCTCGTTTTCCTCACTGAGGACCAACTGTCCATTTTAGAAGTCGTGATGGGTCATTTAGTCAATCAATGAGCTCTAACGTTTAAAATAATTTTCCAGAAGAGCTGGGAGGCAGGTAAATGAAACGGTCAATTCATGCAGTCTGTAATGATTTCCATAACACTGACGTGAGAGATGTTGACACCAATTATAGCATCTCCCTTTTGACCCCTGACGACTTCGACCGGAAGCGTTAACATCGCCTTCGAGCACAGATACACAAAAACGCACATATATAGGTTACAGTGCACACACATACTGCATCACCTCAAACATATCGATATGTGCGGCAGAGAGAGTGTGTTTGTCTATGTGACAGAGACAGAGAGAAAGAGGGGGGGATCCGAAGACCGAGCCCCATCCCAATTCAGCTGTGATAATAGTTTCCATGACGATGAGGCACGCTCAGTGCATCAGTTGTGGCCCAGATAAACAGTGATCCTTTACGAAAACAAGAAGGTCATTACAGCAGCTTGTCAAATCAATGCCCAGTGTGTCCAAGTTGATTAAGACGTCTCCCCTCAGCTCTGACACTCCGTCAATAGCAGCGGGCGCACAATGCTGCGGCGGGTGGGGGGATGGTGATGTCTGTGTGTGTGTGGAGGGTGAGGAGAGGGTGAGGAGAGGGAGGGCTCTTTCTCCTTCTACACACACACACACACACACACACACACACACACACACACACACACACCTACGCAAACACACGCACAGTACTCAGATGATTGGAGTGAAATACCCATCAGTCAGGGAGCCGAGGTGGACTAATGATTCCCTGTGCTGCCTATTAGAACTACATGACAACTCAATCCTGCTCACGGAAAGAGAAATGGAGGAGAGAGTTAGGTGGGATGGAAGTGAGAGTGGGGGGAGGCGAGAAGGGGTTGAATAAAGAGAAAGGGGAAGAGAGGAAGAAAAGAAAAAGTGACCTTGTAGCAGCATCATTTGAGGCTGAATTAAATTGGCAAGAGCAGCTAATCTTTACCTGGGGGCGATTAACAGAATTAAAGGAGAACAACAAAGGCACAAGGGTTGGCTTTTCTCTTTTTTCTGCCTGCCACTGCCATTTGTAATTTGTGTTGAATGTCCTCTTCTGGAGAAGTTGGTGAATCTCCGTCACGAAGCCTGTCGCTGACGGTTGGATTTTCCATCTGACACACAAACAATAGCAGACTCTCACATGCAAGACGGCTGTCACTGTAACTGGTGGTTTATCGTGAAATCAAGATTATGTTCTCAAGTCAGACAGCTTGGTTTTCATCCTGGTATCACTAATAATACAGCGCTGTTCGTTTAACTCTTTCATCGTTTGGTCAAAACTGGAAAATGTTGCTCGTGTACAATAATTTCTGCAAAAACATAGTGTAAAACTTTTCCTCGCTATGTGAAATAATGGGATGTTATTAGTAGGAAGTGAATTACTTCAAGTTTAGCCCCTGCACCCGGTCTCATAGCTTCTCTTCTCACAGACTAATCAATATGTTTGGAAAGACAGACAAGGTTAGGCCTATCAGCTTGTCTGACAGAGAGAGGGAGAAAAAAAAACATTCCTGATACCCAAATGCGAAGGTTCACGGCCAAACTTTACCCACACATAGAAGAGAAGCATAACAACCAATAAACCTTTAGCTCAGGGACATTCAAACTAACTCTTGTGAATAGATCAATATTTTGTGCTATTGGCATTAAATCACCATCTGCATGAATGATTTGTATTGTTTGTTGTGAGAACAACTCAGCTTTGACTGAAGCAATACTTAACTTCTAGAATAAAAATTATTTTCAGCATGCTACTGCTAAAATGTTTGTGGTCCAGGCAGAAATACCCCAACAGTATGTGCTGCCATGGAAATCTATGCAGATATCCATGTTCCTCAGGGAATGGCGATGCTGGACGTTTATCTCTAGCACCATATGGGTGACATTTTTAAATGTTAGCATAGATTGTGCGTACAGTCTTGTTAGATACGGCCTAAACTATTGTCTCAAAGCTTTTAGAGAGATTGCCATGAAATTTGGTTCAAATTCATGCTCCCTAGAGGATCACTTCTAACTTAACATTTGCCCAATAGGTTGGTTTATGACCAAATACCTGCAGACCAATGAGATCCTCGACACACTCAGCTATACTTTGTTGCAGAAAATGTTAGCAGGCTACATGCTAAGCTAAGAACGTGAAGAAATGCTATACCTACATGGAACTTGCGGTCAATGCGGTCTGTGTTTTTACCTTTGTAGTTTCAAAAATTCGACAGTTTTAGACAAAGAATTCAACCTCAAATTTGCTGCATTTTTGAAACATATTTTCTTTACAGTCATAATAATGTGCTTTTCATCAGTTACATACATTACCAGCCGCATTGCCACACAACACACAAAGAAAAAACAACATAAAAAATGTATTTCTATACACATGCTATCCAAAGCAATAGTAAACACCATACTTAAAACATGAGCTCCCAACCACTGACCACCAATATTGTTTCCATAAAAGCAAGATTGGCTGCAGTAAATAGCGCCTCACCTCCAGAGTATTCATGATTCAAGGATTTCATTTGTGCTAAGCCATGCCCCAGGGGGGTGGGGCAGCCAGATCTCCATGTCTTTAAGAATGGCCCCAGAACAGATCTCCCTCACCTTTTCCTCACCATTACTCAAAGCCGTGTGTCAAAAATCGACTGCCTCCGTATGTCACTGTCATCGGCCAAGGCCAAGTCGAGCCGTTTTAGAGGCTGCCCTCCAGAGGACCCCAGAGATAGACTCAGTGCCGCAGGAAATACCACACAGTCTGACATGCAACGCAACACACTCCTCCCTCAGGTCACACCACTGCGGGGCCCATGACGTGTGTGTTCATATTGAATGCATGAACACTGTTTACAGTTCACAGACGTTCATGGGAAATATCCTCTTCTGATTTGAAATGTGGCAGAGGGGGGTGTAATCTCTGCATCCACCGGGCTTCCCATGGTGATCCAGAACGACAGTCACATATACTGCAGCAGCCATCTGAACTTAAGACCATGCTATCACGCGTAGTGTAGGCGCACATCACTTGGCTCAATGTACAGTACACTGTTTGTTCAAGTATTCTCTTGTGCCTCAATGGAGTCATATAGAATTGCCCATGTGAGGAAATCATCTGTTTCTCCTGGGGGCTTTTTCTGGTTCCTTTTCATGTCCACTTGTTAGAAACACACACACACAATCACAATCTCCACCCTCAGGACCTGCTAGGAAAAAAGAAGCAAATGCCAATATTTCCAGGAATTTCCTTTGAAATGTTTGATTCTTCAAGTCAAGCATGCAAAATCAATGGTTGATGCTTTGTGTCATGTAAAGTATAGCTGTAGGGCCTTAGGGTGCGAACGCTGAAATGCAAACTTTACATGCCCTCTGCCATACCATTATGAATAATTACTGTATGTTCTCTGCCAAATGAATGCGGTTGTTGTTTTAATGATGCAGAAACCAAGAAAAGAGGAAGTGTCTGTTTAAATATTCAGCTGATAACATGCGGCTATTGAAAAGCACTGTTTTTATCATATTGCTTCTATGCAAACGTCTTATTGTTAAAAGAAAAAAAATTGAGAAAGTGATCGCAAATCAGAACAAAAGAGTGGAAATTTCAGTGGAAACTGCATCAAACAATGTATCACTTCAAACAAACAAAACAAAAACATGTTGCATTGTTGTCGTACAATATTTAGCACTGACACTGACAATAATTAATATTCATGAGGCTGCGACTTTGCAGCCCCTCAGGATGGTTAAATTAATTATGCTAACAGGGTCATTTAACTGTGTTATTCAAAGCAAGGAATTCTCGTGCAATAAATGACACAATAATTACGCACACAATCTAACAAGAGGACAGTGACAAGTGGAGGAGTGACACACTCATCTCCATAAAGTACAAAGAACACATTTTCACAGTTGCACACAACAAACAATAAACTGAAGTAAAATCCATACAGGCAAGATGAAGAAGAAAAAGCTGCTAAGAGTTTTACATCCACTGCAGCTTTTCTCTCCCTGAGTAGTAAATAGGATTTGTTACTATGTGTTATTATTTAGAATTACTCATTTTCTCTGCCAGTGCAGATAGGGGGGTAATAGAACTGCCAGCAAGGTGGCTGATTTACTTAGTAAAATTTTCATCTCAAGGCTTGCAATGCATTATTGGAGTCTGTTGGAGTAACGGGAAATCATGCATTATGTAGGCGAATTTGCCACGACCTTGAGACTTCGCAGCACAGACCATATATTACCATCAGAGCGACCTTCCCATCCCGAAGATACATCTGATGTGTTTAAGGCTGTTTTACAATGCATTAGGAGGGCTTTACATGTGCTGAGCTCACTTTATTTGCTCATACATTTCACAGGAAGAGTTTAGTGTCAGGCTGATGGGGACCATTCACAGTGACTGAGTCACTTGTCGAGACAAATGAGCCCGTGGAAACAGGCCGAGGCGGCGAATAATAAGCATTTCAAAGCAAATTCCCACTTTCCCACTTTTACCTCCCTCCAATATACAGCACATTTCCTATTCAGTGAACCCTTGCCGATTCCGGCTCATCATGTATTCTCACTTGTTGCGATTGATTGACCTGCATCTTGAAGACAGAGAATGGATATAATTTTTCCCACCAAGCGATGAGGCATCAGGATCAATATTCTCACTGTTGGTTAAGCTTTTGCAACCTTTAGAATATCAGTTCAAATCGATCTCTCTAACATAATTGCCTGCATTTTCAAATGAAGTTTTTCCACTTTTGCACATGCCAGTGACATTTGAAATGTCTCACAGCCTTGCTATATGACCCACTGACATACCCAGGGTAAAAGGCCACAAAACACATTCATTAGCATGTTACATTTAGTGTCCGTGTCTCCTGCTTTGTACTTTTTGCCCCTGTGCTATAAACATGTGGGGGAGCGAGGCCATGTTATATTTCCATATAAAAAGCCCCATAATTATAGGGGGAATGAAGACGGTTGTTCCCCTTATCAGAGGAAATGATAAGGGAGTACCAGACCCTGTGAAAGAACAGGGTCCATTTTGATATAATTGGCAGTGGAATTATTTATGACATTAATTGCCACATTATCGACTGGCTGTCAGCTCCTGTGTCAGTCTGTCCATCTTTCTTAGCAGAAAGAGCCAGCTCAGCCTGGTGCCCACTGACAAGCTAATTACTACAGCACAACCCCGAATGACAAATGTTACTCATCTAAGACCAGGCCCGGAAATAAGGGCCACTTCCCCCCCTTCAGCTTCTCTGGATCAAGTGAGACAGCAGTGCGCTGCCAAATGTCTTCAGGTGCAGGAGGGGAAACAGTTTGCATGTCAGACAGAGAGGGAGAAAGAGGGGGAGAAATTTCTAGAGCCAGGGGGACAGTTAAATCTAAATCTCACCCCATCCTGTTTGCTGCTCTGCTATCAGTGGCCAGTTGTCACTCATAAAGACAAGTTCTTTCCCCCCCCCCTCTGCCTCCTTGTAAATTTGCATTAGCTCATGCCAATCAGTCATCAGGCTGTGGGCTGATATCTAGTGAAGGGGTGATTGGTCCTTAGTTCTCTTGACAGCTAGTCACACACTAGTGTGCCTTTTGGGGAGGTGAATGGTGCTGTTTCACCCACAAAATGTAGAGCTACGAGATTATACAGTATTTAAATACATTTTAACATAACTTAAATGTGAAAGTGTTCCAAAAATATTTGTTTTGCAGCATTGTATTTAGCAGTAAGTCTACAAGAAGTCAGAGTGCTTTATTATGAACACAAAATTAAACAAGACTTTTTAAATATTAAAGATAGATACACTTAGAAGTTTCACATCATCATTTACATTTTTTTTTGTGGCTACACTCAAAAATCAAGCAGACATAAACTCTTATTGAGCATTCCTCTCACTTCTCAAACTCCAGTTTAAATTTCTAATGCAAGTCCCAAAAATTTAGTATTTGGGTTTAATTGGGTCTTACTTGTATTTCATTAACATAATTATTATCAACAGCTCAAAATCCCAGCAACTACTACGTACAGACATCCAGCTGGGGCTCACGGAATCATGGCTACACAGAAAATATGTAGGTTCACAGTTATACTTTGTGTTTGAGTGCATAGACACACACTGTGGCTAGTACAGGAGCCTGCAGGGCTACTATAGCAGAATGTCACTGATCTGCTCTGATGAAGTGGCATGCCATTTGTTCAGCCAGGAAGTTCCCAAGGAGCAGCAGCAGTGACAGAGCAGAGGGTCAAGGAGGGCATCGCCTCCAGGTAGATCTGTGGCTCATACCTTAATTAATCTACTGTCCGTGATGCCAAGCGTCCCATTCATCCCCCTCACATGCACAAAAGCGCACGTCAAGCATATGTCAACCCACTCCGGCACTCCCCGCCCACCCCATAATGCAGTTTGTGTTGGTGTGGCAGCTCGGGATGCGTCCCTGACGAGGATAGGAAGTGACACACACCAAACTCGGTGTGTCCCCCAGCCAGCTCCGGTGGCTCGGGGCCTGTCAATTCCAGCTCCGTCAGTAGCACTGGCTCAATGGCAGTGCCTGTGACACATGTCACAAAGTTTTAAATGTCTGCTCTTTTCAGCAGGATGGCTGGGCACGCACCGCAGCCAGGGGAAGGATGACATTTTGTGTCGTGCGGGGGGGGAACTTGTTGTGGTTCCCCTCTTCCTGCCTCCTCCGGCTGTCAGCCCCAGTTTCCTCTGAGCATATCAAAACACAGACAAATAAACCTTGTCATTTTGAAAAGCCAGCACTAGTGACCAGGCTCCTGAATGACATGTCATCTGGAATATGGTCACACGGTCCTGTGAAGAAGTTGCAAAGAGTATAAGCACATGCAAGCAAGCACTCTCGCACATGAGCTTGTAAACTAATGTTTAAGCTAACAGAAATAGGAAATAAACAGAAAGAGACATAGTGGACAAACATTGCATGAGGCTATCTCTGACCTTTTCTTCATCTGTTTGTGGATGAGTGACACGCTATACTGAAGCTCAACATGGTGTCTTTCAAGCCCCAATGAACCAAGCATCTCCTCTTTATCTTAGCACCATGGATTTTCCACTTACATCACTTCTGAAGTGAAGGTAATCAAGCTTCATAACTTGATGGGAGATTTGTCAGTTATAGGCATCTTTCTCGACCTCATTTGCAGTTGTAATGATGAATAACACAGGGTAATTAACATGTCGATTGTCTCTATAGGACTCATGCAGGGAAAATGTTGTGACACGCATTTAATTATTAGGAAACAGTGAATTGAGGTGGCAGAAGAAATTAATGTGAAAGCACCACAGTACTTTAAGATCTGTATCAATTTGACAACAGACATGTTAGTTCAACCCTTTTAATCTCATCCAGCTAATACAATTCTACATCAGATCAGCAAAATCACACCATTCATTCAAAATTTCAAATTGGAATGTTGCCTTTGAACTTTTTACCTGTCGTTTTGATAAAGCCACGAAAAATCATCACAAAGACAGTGTAAAAATATCTAGATTATAACAGCGTAATAAAATGTAAACACTCATCATGCATCAATATTACAGTGGATCATAGTTTGTTTGCAATGCATCTCAGTGCCATGTAAACAATGCGTTTCAGTAGGAAGGAGTTAAGTGGTTTAAGATAAGAGTGACGAAATGCAAAAAAAGGTGAGCAGATGGAACTATAATATGTATATATATATATATATATATATATATATAAAAAAATAAAATTCATGCTAACATATGCACACTTGCAGCAGAAACTGACCAAATCATCACTCAAATGTCAAACAGTCTGACTTTCAAGAAGATTACATCTCTTTAAGTCAATAGAAAGATACAATTCATTCAATAATATTCATACAAGCACAAGAAACATTCTGCACTCTGCTGCAAACTAAATGAGACACACTGATCATGCCTCAGGTGTCAAATGAAAATTATAGAAATGTTTAACAAGGCTGTATAAACCTTGTTCTGTCAAACTCTTGGCAACGTCTTAATGTTTTAAACAACAGTTGTGTGTGTGTGTGTGTGTGTGTGTGTGTGTGTAGAGAGAGAGAGAGGAAGAAAGAATGAAGGAGATGAGTCTATGTCAGGCCCCAGGTGTGTGACCGTCACCCCTTTCACCCTTGATTAGTGGTGGTAGTGGACAAGTGATCCATCATGGCTGTCAGAGAAAAGGATGCAATTGGCTGGGTGTGTTTGTTGCTGACTGTGTGTAAGAAAGAGAGAGACTGTCCTTGCATGTGTGTGTGTGTGTGTGTATAGTGTGTCTGGAGTTGTGCAGTTGCTGATGCTTAGAGGCAATCATGTCAGTGGGAGTGTCATCTCTGACTCTGAGCTGCAACCAGGGAGGCAGAAGCAGACTCATCTCAGCAGAGGAGCTTGTAACTATGGGGCTGGAATGTGATCTTTGAAAACAAAACAAGCTACAAAAATAGAAATCGTCCACCTTACATAACGATACCAGCATTATTGCATAAAGATTAAATCTTTTTGCAGTGGGAGATCAGGCGAGTCAAATGTCACCAGTGGTTTTAATAAATAGAAGGATTTGACCCCCTGTTCTTCTGCATCCATGATCACTCATGTCCCTCCGTGTGGCGCCTGAACAGCTGTCCATCAGAGCTGATCGTTCCGGATGAATCTGTTGCCTTCTGAGTGCTTGCCGTAGTAGACGTAGCGACATTTGGCAAATACCCCTAAAAACACAACCAGAGAAAGTCAGGTGAGGTCTTGCTCGTAGCTTCAAAAAATAAATAAAACAATTCTTCTTAAAAATGTATATAAATACTGTATTCACCTTCATTTATGGCATTTAGCACCAGGGATGGTTGTAAAGTACACAACAGAAGTGAGTATAAAATCACTTAACTGCATGATTTCTAAGTAGAAATGAGGACTATGTCTAGCAATCAAAAACAAATGCTTTAGAAAGTCAGTATTGAAAATAAAGGTTCCACAGTAGAAACTCAGTGCAAAAAAGTGAATACAAAACATGATAATTGAAACAAAACTGAGTATAAGTCTAATTCCATGAATGGTTATAAAATGGCCTGTTAACCCCAAAACTTTCTTAGTTATGGACCTGCAGACTTTGTCTACTTGCATGTCTGCATCATGGCTCTATGTGGAAAAGAATTACCAGAGAAATAAAAAATCTTATTGAGTGAGTCACAAAGATGGAAAGGGATACATGAAGTCTGGTGACAAACTAAAAACCGGGGGAAAAACATATGTAGCAGTAATTAGGAGGTAAAAAATAAGTCACAGTACCACTAATCAGAATCAGAACTTAACATCATGCCACAGATAGCACGTTACTGGCCAAAAGACATTGGGAAGTATAGAAAAATATGGAAATACTGTCTTTAGTTGCTGGATTGAATTGATATTGTGAAAATGTTAGCAACACTGAGCATTGTTGTTTGGATAGAACTAGTATATTTATTTCTTTGAACCACAGCCACAAAATTCATAATAAATTTCATATACTGGATTAAATTGTGTTGGAAGTAATTCCAATATACCCCAAATTTTCAAATAAAACTGGGTTTTAAATAATGGTCAGGTGTCAAGTAAGATGTATGAAAAGACTTACAAACTGATGTGTGTAGAGAATTTCCAACTAGAGGTTGTGAAACATTCAAGGTCAGTGTGTTTGTTGGAATTTATAGAAACAGACAGTGAGCTCTAGCAAGAAAAACAGAATCTCTGCGAAATTAGATTTGTTTACTATTGTAGAAAACTCCACGGGGTGGCTTTAAATGGCAGGACTGAACAGGATCTAGGTCTGCTTCTTGTAGGAGGTGAGAGGTGCTGCTGGGAAGGATGAGTGTCTCGTACCAGAGAAAGACCAGTGTGGCCTCAGGGTAAAGTCCTGACAGTAACAAGCTCACAGTCACCCATGTAGACTCACACAGACACACAAAGAACCATCACAGTGAGGAATTATTCTGCCATCAACCAGCAGGGATGGGGAATGTGTATTTACATGTAATGACTTTAAGAAGTAAAAGTATGCAGGTTGTATAATCCAAAAAATGTGCTTAAAGTATTAAAAGTGCTCGGAGCAGTGAAGTGGCTGCTGTGGCAATTATACTATTATATATAATATCATAGCATTATAATGGCTCATGCATTAATGCAAAAGCAGGATTTTATTTCTGTCATTTGTTGAGGTCATTTTTAACTCTTTTTTTGAGAGGTGCAGCTAATGATGATTTTCACTGTGGATTAAACTTTTGTTTATTTTTACAGTAAATTGACAGATTGTTTAATTTGGAAAACGCCCAGAGTTTCAAAGTAACATTTCTAAAGCCAAAGGTCTAAACTTTTTTTACTTCTATTTTTTTTTAACTAAAATTAAAGTCCAATCATCAATTATCCACTTAAAAAATAATTGGCAACTATTCTGATATTCTGGATTAATGATTTCTGTCATTTTGTAAGTAAAAACACTGTGACAATTTAAAATATTCCTGCTTTTCTTTGTCATATATCCCGGTAAACTGAACAATTATTCATTATTTTTGGATATTTGGACTTTCGGTAATACAAATCTAGACATAACGAAGTAAAGTTCTGAAGTTGTGGAGTGATTTTTTAAAAATAATATTTTAACATTTTTTTAAATTAAACAATTGATCAAAAATTATTTGTTGAATAACAAACTAAAAAAAAAAAAAAAAATATATATATATATATATATATATATATATATAGAGAGAGAGAGAGAGAGGGAGAGAGAGAGAACATTTTTAACATAAAAAATAAAAATCTCCTAGTCGTGTAATCATTTCAGCTGTAAATTAGTATACTGTTGGTTAGTTTAATTTCTATTATAGCATCATGTTTACAGCTATTATAACCAGACAAAGGAGGGGAAGCAAAGTCAAAACAGAATAATGTTCATGATTTCAGTTGAGATTAAACTGAAATCATAAGAAATGTAAAAAGCAAGCATTCGTAAGAATCATAGGAAATTGATTGAGCAAAGTTCTGAATTTGAAGACAAGCGCCTTCCATGCAAAACACAGGATGAAGATCCAAGATGGCCGGCAGTGCTTTCTTGTTGTAATGAAAGGTGGTGCTGTCCAGGCAGAGGGCTGCCCAGAGCTCCGTGGTTGGTTCGCTCTGACGCTGATGTCACGGGGCTTCCACTTCCACTTGATGAATGTGGCGGGCTGCACCTAGGTGTCACCTCTCGCCAAATGAGGCAAGGACAAGTGGCATTAGTGCTGTCAATGATCCTCTGACAGCAGAACAGATACAGCTTTCACCAGGCTTTCTAAATAGACATCAAGTGCATTACAGGAGGAGGAGGAGGAGGGGGCCAGGCCAGACACAAGGCAGGAAAGAAGAGACTCGTGGAAGAAGGCGGCGTCGCGGAGGGATGAGGGGTGCTCCAAGTGGTAAGTCCAATCACATAATCCAAAGAGACATTGTCAAGGGCGGGGAGAGAATGGCAACTAAGTGACAGAAAGCAGAGACGGGGACAGAGATACTGGTGCCATATTAGTGCCAAGCATATTCTGATGCCACCCTCAATTCTAACCAAACCTGACACATCGCTCTCTTTCCCCCACTCTCTCTGACTCTTCAAAGTAGGCTCCACCAAGTCACACACACATATGCGTGACGTACACACAAATGCAGACACACACACACACTTACACACAAGTCCCTCGCAGCAGTAGTGGGTGTTCTGTCAGGCGGAGGAACAGTACAGCAGCAGCAGCAGAAGCCCACAGGCCCGAGGACAAGCTCAGTCAATCTAAATCTGGACTTTGTAGTGGAGCAGTGCTCATTTCCCCTCATAGCCCAGCTACTTGAGGTGATCCAAACACTGAAGTGTGAGAAGCTGTCACCTCCGATAAAATCCGGGACCAGCTCTGTGCCTGCCTGCTCCTCCGGTGTATGAAGGGTACATACACATCTGTGTGCGTGTGTGTGTGTGTGTGTGTGTGTGTGTGTCTCTGTGACAGTGAGGAGGTTGGGGCAGGGGGGATGAATTCCAGCTGCTGTGATTTGCCCGGGGACATAGGTGCCATGGCTGGAGACTGGGCCTGACACCACAGGACTCGGGGTGTCTCACGGTGCTCTGATCACATGGGCGCCGGAGCCTTTCACATATTCACAGCTTACCCAGCAAGAAGCTCCCTCTCTCCAGGAGTGGGGCCCTTAAAGAGATTACCCCACAGAGGTACCAGAACCAAAGCTCCTATACGACATTACCTAGAGGGGATATATTTGTAGGTTGCAACCAAAGCCTTTCAGAGATAACCTTCACAGATGAAGGAACTAAAGCTAAAGGCCCCTCAAGCCTTCACACTCTGCTGAGCTCGTCACTTGCCCGTAGGGACCGAGAGGGATTGGAGGGAACACACTCTGCGATTCTCCGGCGCCAGAAAGCTCCGGACGATGTGTGACCTGTAACTCTCCAACAGCGCTAATATATACACTTGTGCACGATTATAGTCGAAGAGCAGGAGTAAATTAAGGGAAAGAAAAGAACGGGGAACAGGGACGAGGTGTGTTTCCCAGTGGGTGAAAAAGTGCACGAATGTGAAAGCTCTACATTTCAGCACTACATTAAGCAGTGTGTTTTGTGCATAAACACATTCCGGTTCGCCGCGTACCCTTCACAGCGAGAGCTCGCTCTTATTACAAGAGAAACCTGGAGAAAGATGGGGAGGCTGGAGACAGTAGAGGGGATAACTAAGCCAAACTCGCTCTTACATAACGCCTTCTGAGGCCACACTCACGCCTGTGGGGTTCCGCCTGATGAACTGATACTTAATAACAAGTGTTACAGTGCCAAACCCGCTAGTCTACACTATCCTCTGTGTATCCTGAGCCATGGATGAGCACACTTGAATCAACACCCACACTCTCAACCATATACACATTATCACAAAGCCGTACACACTTTGATCTCGAGCACACAAAAACAGCACACAGTGAGAACAGTGGGAGCAGCCATTAAAGTGACAGATTAACAAAGTGATGTGGAGGCTAATGTTTCCATCATGCCCTGGTGGAGGAACAATCAGGCCTTTGTACTGCATATGTCAGGCAGCCCCTTGTTGTTTTTAAAGAGAGAAGCTAACCCTCTTGTCTTTATTAAAAAGCTGCAGAATCGGTATCTCGTATCTCCGTCTTGGTGATAGCTGCGGTGTCAGTTTATTGTCAGACAGTCTGGTCTTTTCAGAGCTGATAACCCAAAGCATGTGTCCTATTTACAGGGGCCTGATGGGCCATTCTGCTGCAGTGTAAGTGAGCTGGTAGCACAAAGTTCATACGTATAATGCTCCAATATCAAATCAACGCCTATAGCAACAACGTCTTTTTCTTGTGAGAGTGTTGTTTTAATATATAAAGTTAAATCAATAAGGAAAAGACAGAAAGCAGCTCAGTAAATTGCTAAATAACAAACCCAGCACCTCCACACACAACTGCTAACTCCTTATGAGAGTTCTGTCAAAGATGCAACTAATGATAGTTTATTGCTATAAAATATAAACTGTGATTTCGAAGTGATGCCCACTTTTAATAATTAATTATAATAAAGCATAATTTACATTTCAGTAGAAAGACTTATTAGTTTCCTTCTCTAAACCAGATGACTGAAGCCTGACTCCTTTCCAAGCTAGTCTTATTAAAAAGTCAACTGATTCTGTATAGGAGGTTTCTTTTGTATGCTTTCTTGGAAAGCTGAAATGACACAGTAAAGTTTATATGGAGAGAACACTTAATTACCATTAACAGTATTGCAGAGATGGGAAGTGTAAGGAAAGTTAGGCTGACATGGGATTTAGAGCTCTGCTACATAAAACAATTGGGTATTAGGTTCCTTCTTCCATTTGAATCATCTTATGCAATGATAGAATTGTGAAGATTCAGTAACAAAGACCATTAGCATTGGCCTGGAAAGTCAATAGTCATTCAAATATGAAAAAGGTCAAATATAATTTTGGGTATTGAGCACAATTTCAAACTTGGTAGTACCAGTCAGGTTCTGTGTTGGGTCTTTAAGACGTGGTTGTGTTTTCTATACAAATTTCAGCATTGACTCCCAACAAATACTTTGAACTATTTTCCTTTTTTTACGGTTTAAAATGAGCTTAATCTTACTTCATTGCAGACTAATCTGTGAATAGCCCCTTCTCTCCATGTACATTGTTTACTTTTTTTATCCAGCTGACCTAGTCATTGAATAGAATCAGTCCTGGGTTTTTGAATGAGTAAAAATCATGAACACCTCCACGACTTTCTCCAAAACTGTTGTTTTCAATTCAACTGTGATAAAGTTGGTTTATTTATGTTCTTAATACAACACTGTCAATCTCAGAGACCCAATTCTTCAAATGAGTTATTTGCAAACATGTAAGGAGCCTAGCTCAAACTGAGCTAGCTCTGTTGCTAAGGTTATCATGCCGTACATAGCTGTTAGTAAATGCTGAAAGCTCATGTCAGGATAATGTTAATTTTATTAAAACTCTGACGCTGAATATTTGCTGCCTCAATCCAGATGAATATTGAAAAAAAAGGACATTGAAAAAATGTTTTCAAATACTCAAAAGGGCTCATCCTCAGGAGGTGCAAAGATGGCTTATACCAGGGTTTTTTTGGTTTTAAGTTACTTAACACAAAGTGAGGCAACAAAACACTGCATGTATTTATACTCCAGCTTATAAAATAATACAGTTAAACTAGAGTGTAGCTCCAGATTATAATTCATCCACTGATGCCTTTTGTAATGTATTTTGTATATCTTATTAAGGCCAGGACTGTTTTGTGGAAATCCAGGTATTCTTCAATATTGTACGCAGCAGCTGAAAATTTGCTATTACCTGACAAGAATTTGTCTAGTGTGGAAGTAAATCTTAAGGAATGATACTATTAAAAATAACAATGCTTTCTGGGGTTTTAACACTCTAAAAGAAGACAAAGGCCTCTCTAGTCTGTCACTCAGCAGTGTAGGGCAACCAGACAGGTAGTGACACTGAGATACTGTGAATTTGTCAGCACTGTAGTTGATAATAGTTGCTTGGAGATATTATAGAGACTCTGTAGTCAAGAGGCATGTTTAAAAATGAGTGAAAACATGTTGCTTGCAAGGTGAATATTTCATATAGATAGTAACTTTTTTCATCTCAAACAATGAGAACACACAACTACAGCTTCTGTTCATCTGTATGGATTCCTAGTCATATTAGTTCACATAGCCTGCTTCAAAACACTGCATTTAATCAACGCACACTTGCAAGAGAAAGACGGAGGGAGTCATAGAGGGGAGGGAGATGGAGTGGGTTTAATGATTGTTCCCTGCATACAATCAGCTTGACTCTTTTCAAGGGCCATCAATATGTCACAGAGAGACGCACCCAACGGATGTAGCTTTTAACATCAAGGTTATCTATTCTCGGCATGAATTCACTCCCTCCACTCCTAGTTTCTTGTCCCGTCCTCTCTCCACATCTATCCTCCCCTCTTGTCTCAACTGCTTCTACTCCGTCTTTCTCCTTCTTTGTGCTCTTATGCTCTCTGATTCTTATTGTTAAGCTGACACCTCTTCTCCTTTTCAGTCTCACCCTTCAGTCTGGCCACTTGGCCGACAATTTCATCAGTGTTTCCGACCATCTGGGGGAAAAAAATGCAACATGAAGAATCCAATTAAAGACGCAATTACACTTTCTGTATTATCTCAAAGGGCTGAAATAACACTGCCGGGCAGGTGGGGGAAGGGGTCAGATGGAGCTGGGGGCAAGCTTCTATAAGAGTTGCTGCGAGTGACTTATGAGCTTGGGGCGTAGGCTGCTGTGAGCCAGGGCTATTATTGTGGACACGATCCATCTCCGGCTGTCCTTTTATCAGTTCAGCCCAACGTCATGAGATGGAGTCGCCACCTCCTCTCTATAGGGAAGCCAGCAGATAGATAACCCCCCTGCGTCCCATAAACTAACAGCCAGTGGACTGTGATTCAGCCTACTGAGAGGTCGGCTGGCACACACAGCACATTGCCACAGAGAGAAATTGAATCGCTTCACTTAGTGCTGGTATGCTGGCTACGTGTTTAAGCCTTAGTGTATTTTTTTTCAAAGTGCCTGTTAATTCCAAACATAAAGAACCAAACAGTGATGGTACAAAGCAACTCAGGAGTCAGGTTAGCTGATACCCAACCTGGCTCCTGTAAAATGTATGCTGAACATGTAAATATGTATTTGCTCTTGGACGATCTCACAGATTCATGATGAGTGGAATGTAAAACTATATTTAAGCACAACATACGTGTCCTGGTGTATTTCCACAAACAATCCAGTTGCTTCTCTACAGTATAATGTACAAACAAGTGCATGACAAACTGCAAATAGAGGTTATGCTTTGTTTTCAGACAGAAAGAACAATATTATCCAATGTTCTCAAATGCTGTCTTCAATAATTCACTGTATTTTTCCAATTCCACACTCATCTATGATGCACAATTTCTTCAATGTCTTCACAGGATTGCTAATGATAACACTTGAGATACTGCTTCATGAAGCTTTATTTTTGCTCTGTATTATGTGTAATTTGTACATAGTAATCTCAAAAAATTACACTTTACTTGAACACGCTGCAGCTCCACATCAGTCACAACATCAGATATACCTATCTATTGATTTTATTACTGTTGTGAAATGACAGACATTTTCTATCAGTTACTGCACTAAACTTGTGCTTTTGATCTTCTGTTGTACTGCATGTTGTTTGGCACTTGAAGCAGAGCTTGTGACAAATATTTTTAATAAAAGTTTGGAGATTTATCACTTCAAACTGTGACCTAGATGTATGTGTCATTACTGTTTTGTTATGCACTGTAAAGTATTGCTGGTGCTTTGGTTGAATACTTTTTATTTTTATTTCCAGTGATTTAGTAGCATGTTTTAAAAGTAACGATAAAGCCATACATGATGGTGATGTGACGGTATAATAAGAAAAAGGGAATTCATTTTTGAAAACTGATTGTTATTAACTGCAAAATACAGCAAAACTATGGCTACAGTAAGAATATTTACATTTAAATACACTGGAGCTAGCAAGAGGGGGCATTATTTAAGTAAAACATATTGACGGCATCTGTATGAGGATTATCTTATCATTTTCATGATGTGCTTTTCTCACAAAAGAAGTGACGGTTTAATATGACATGTTGAAAGTAAATCCATTCTCACTCCATCTTTACTTTACTGGGCTCTTTAAGTCCATTAATTAACCATTTCAACAGCTGAGGTGTCACCCGTCTCTCCTGGGTCTCAAACAAACGTCCTGCTTGTAACTTTAAGAATTAAGGTGACATTTGTCCTCTACCAGCAAAAATATTTAGTCCATTAAACATAAATACCTGTCATTATGATGCATGCCCTGGGCTTATGCCTTCCCTGTTCCCCTCCTGGCCGTTTACTGCAGCCAAACAACTGCAGCGCCTGCATGTTCTCAACTTCAGCGTATTGATTAAACTTTTAAATAGCTGCCATATAACCCTGGGACATCAGGAAGATTAATTTGCGTCAATGTTCATCTGTAATTCATTAGCCATTTATACTCTCCGCATTCACACAGGCTATCAGGGAAATGCGTCCCATTTTTCACCAAGGCAGAGGCTGGGGACACGGCACAGAGAAGGAAGGATGGAAGGAGGGTAGGAGAGACAGGAAGAAAGGGATTACAGAGCCTAGAACACAAGTAATACCCTAACAAGTCAGAAGTGCAGGATGGTATAACATACAAATGAAAGAATACACAAATATATATACAGTACATGGTGCCACTACATAAACGTTTAAGGAAGGTACTATTAGCCATCAGTTGCTGAACGGTTTAGAATTTGCAGTCTTGGCATAAAAATATATTTGTCCAACAAGAAAGTTGCTAAATTTGTGTTTATGCATGGAGTGGTCCGAGACTTTGTCAGCTTGTGCTTCAATTTCTTCATTTCCAGTTCTTTATTAAAACCACGTGCTACCACAACAGCTTTAATGCACCTTAGCAGTGATTCTGCAAGTATTTGGAACTCCACTGGAGGGATGAAGCCACATATTTCCAAAAGATATTCCTTCATTTGGTGGAAACGCTGTCTAACACATCAGTCCCAAGTCTCCCATCTGTGTTCAATTGGGTTGAGATCTGGTGACTGTGAAGGCTGTAGCATGTGATTAAGATCATTTTCATCAAACCATCCAGTGACCTCTTATGCCTTATGAATAATATTGTCACCCTGGAAGACACCACTCCATTTAGGATGCATACTTCTTTTTATGATATTATAAAGGTGACCACGCAGAACACACCTGTATTAATTTGCAAGTGGATCCACACCATAGCTGAGCCACTGGATCCCTTTACAACGGGTGAATGGTTCAGATTTTTCCTTTGATTTATAACCAGTCCATGTATCCACATCATATACAAACACATTCTTGAGCTTTAATTCACTGTGATGCATTCCACTCTTGCTTCCATACTTGCAGCACAAACTTTCATTAGGTGTTTGTTGTTACTTCTTGCGGTGTGAAGTATTAAATTATTGGGTTGGAAGAGAGAACCCGAGACCGAAACAGAGAGATTTAGGAACTGTGTGCATGACTCAGATAACAACAGCACACACAGAAGGCCAACGAGGGATAAAAAATAATAGGCTGAATGTGTGTATGGGAGATGGAGAGTTGAAAGATTTGCTATTGCCACAGGCTGATAGGCTGTCAGAGGAAAGTTGCTGGGTCATGACTCAACCAGCCCTGATCAATACCAGGTAGATTTTGCCACATGATTCTCCTTGAAGTGCAGCAATAACACATTCTGTATGCTTTTATAGGCTTCAATCAACAGCTACAGTTCCAGAAGAGGCTTGTTGTGTGATTATGGTCATGATTGATAATATAAGTTTATGCATTTAAACAATAAATACAATAAAAAATAGTCTATTCTCAACACACATGCAATGCAAAGAGCACTGCATACTCTATATACTGTCATGAGCTTATCGGCAGCACTGGTTCATGCATGAAAAATGACTGTCAGCACGCTAAATGGCTATAATCAAACACTTTAAATTGAGGATGGCATTATTCATTGATGGGTGAATTACAGTTATAACCAGATAAATGCCTGTCAGTTATCAGTCTTTCTACTTTCAACTTATGAGGATGAGAAGGAAATTGAATTCTGGGGCACATAAATTTTGACTGAAGAAAGAGATTAGCGTTGTGGGGGGTCTAATGAAAAAAAAATGGAGAAATTAATTTCAGTGACATTTATTCCACATAGAGCCAGAGGAGAACACTGGTTACAGTAGCTCTGGAGTCTGGAGATAAGAGGACGTGGTTTAAGGTGGGGGACTCAGTCAGTTTACAAAGTCCTAAGTCCCCTTGGAGCGTCTTTCTCGAAGCATCCGCTATCATCTTGGAAATACACACCTTGAAAGTGGAAAAAAAAAAAAAAACAAAAGTTCTCCTGTAAGCATGACAATGACAAGCTGGTTATTTACTGCTAGGGTTCATCTACCCTTAAGGGCACATGAAAGCACTAATGACGCAAGTAATCATAAGCGCTCATTTTCTCCGTTAACATGTGGATCACAAATCACAACAGACGCACACCACACAGCCTGACACTGATCGATTGTGTTCTTCATTACACTCAGGATTTCTAATTAAAAGAAAAGCACAGATAAGTGGTTCAAACCTCTGACCAAAATAGAGGGAAAAAGTGAAAATTGCAATTAGAGCTTTGACTGTGTTCGTTAATGGTGCTGTTAATAAGAGCGGCTGGTGAGTCACTCAATGAAGGTTTAATCACTGGGACAGGATTCAATAACAAAAGAGCATAATATTAATCACCAGAGAGTGATAACTTCACTGTTCATCTCTTTGACATTGGAGGAAGGGATGAATTAATGATGCTCTCCATCCGAACACATTAAATAATAATTATCAGGCAAAACAGCATGAAAGGGACTGCATAATGAACCCCATTGTCAGGTCAATTACAACCACATAAAACTGTTCAAAGGGAAGTAGCTTGTTACTAGATAGCCATACTAGAAAGGACAGCTGTGGCTTTATCAGGGGAAGGTGCTGGGCAACCTATTGCCTGTGATATTCAAGGCTTAAAAGGCACTGAGGGGTTGACACACAGTGTATACTTAGAGGGCACCCAAACTCTGTCTAGTTGCACATGCCTACTGTAAAAAGCTAGAAGCGCTCAGCAAGGCGTTCAGCGGGGAACACATCGAAAATTGGCCAGCAAAAGATAAATGACATGACAATGACAGTGTTTTGCTGGCTCTAAAGCAATGTCAGTCGCTAAGTGCCATGTTAACTAAACTCAACTACACAGACAGTGATGGACTTCACGCATCAGTGGACAAAATGGCACCTCGCCGCCTGTCAGTGGCAATTTCCATCAAATCAAAGATGGCCAGCGAATTTAGCCAGGAGAGTTACCGCTGCTAGAGTTTCACACATGCATATAAATATGCACTGATAATTTGGGCACACATTGTGCAGTATTTTCTACCCTCGCCACACCATAAAATGGATGATGGCTGTTTCACAAAGCTCTCGCCTTTCGCTGAGGCACCGGGCACATCAGGTTGTCATCCAGCTTCTCTTTTGATCTAGACATCAATTACCACATGGCTGCTACTACCCTGAGACACTCTCTTAAACAAACAGCCTGGCAACCTCCGGCGTGACACATATCAATAGTAATCTGACGTCTTGTTCCACAGTCGCCCCCCTCAGACCCTGGCTGGCTGCACCTGCCTGACCGCAGAGCCGAGGGTTGGCTGTACTCCTTCACATTTCCTTCCCTGCAGACATCAAACACTTATTACTCCCCATCCTGGCCCTGCTAACTGACTGGCCAGTCTGGGCCACACGGGGACCCCATTATTAGAGTCATTTCAGTGCCCATCCTGACGCCTGTTAGGCAGTTCTCTACCTGGGGCTCCTGCTCCCTGCCTGCCCGACTGAGTGCCTGGCCAGCCAAACAGTGATTGGACATGACATAGTGACAGAAAACAGGGGAGAAGGGCAATAGAAATAAAGGAACAGAGATGGCAGAGTGAGGCAGACACAGACCGGGGAGAGAGGAAGGTGGGTATGGAAGCCAGGGCCCTTGTGGCGCAGGGTGTGCCCATCAACACGGATGAGCGTTAGCCAAGAGCTGCATGTCACAATGATGGAGAGGCTGGATCACTCACATCAGAGTTTCATCTGACTGGAAGATATCAATCTCCGGGCCTAATCCAAAAGGACATGGTAAAATATCCTTTAACATTGCTCTTCCACCCTGCCTTTGTGTGTCCCCTGCTCCTGTCTCTCTCGCAGCTGAAAATGTGTGTAACCTTCATTGTTGGACCTCAATCGACCACACTCATTTTCACATCCCATTTCCTCTGTCTCTAGCACTGACAGTCAAATTATGATGGGCAAAACGGTACCTTGACATATGGCATTTAGCACAATTTGTCTCTAAACGTGGCAAGAAAATCGAAAAAAAAAAGCAGAGATTACTGCATAAGTGTACTGTCGAGATGTTTTGAAACAGAGTACTGAGGAAAATTATACATGTGCATATACAATGTGTGGCATTTAATCTGAAGGGGTGGGTTATCTGTTTGACAAGATGTAAAAATTAATATAATGTATTAATTTATTTATATACACAGTACTTGGACTTACAGCATCTTACCAAGGATTGAAGGAGAAAATTTGTTGATCGGCTAACACTTCCATTTACAGAAATGCTACATAATACTACGTGTTATTATTTTTCAAAATTAGGATTTAGAGGAATAGTCTCAGGTGAGTTCTTGGTAAATTATTTGAAAAATGATTTACAGAAATATAACATAATGTAACTGCTATGGCAGTTACAAAAGCGGGAATGTAACCAAACAAATACTGTAAACGTGAGGTTGAAGTGATGAAAAATGGATTCTTGCCGACATGACATGCAGCTCAAAATTACGGCTGTGTCAAATTATACGCCGTCATTTCCTGCCAGAATTTAAACTGATGAACCCGCATTGGCCAATCAGGTGCGAGGCGGAGGTAATGATAGGTTTGTGTTGTGTGGAATATTTCATGCCCCTCTGGCTTGCCTCTGCCCCATGCAGATGGATGGCTCCAATGTAACTCTATTTCTTTTAATTAATACGGCATATCCCCTGTTCATATGCAGAGAGTGAGGGAGGGGACAGAGAGATGAAGGTATGAGGGAATGATTAACTGTGGACCTGTCCCTCTTCGTGAGAAATGATCTTGCCTCTTCTCCTCTCCCAAGTCTTCCCTCCTCCTCTCTTCATTTCTGTCTCCCTCACTCTCCCCTTTGCCTGTGTCCCACTTCATTTCTTGCCTGTACCCTCCCCTCTCTTTCCCCTTATCTCCCTCTCTCTTCACCTCTCTTTTCCCCCCTCTGACACTCTCGGACTGTCCTCAGCCCCTGCACATCTCCTGACAGGTAGAATAATAACGCTCGTACATCACTGCCCCGAAAAGTCCAATAACCTAAATCTTCACTTGCCACACACCCCGGGACTCAATTACTTTATTGACATGTAATCTTCATAAGGGGAGAAATATTGAGCATGTAAGGTCAGCCGGTTATGAAGACATATTATCATATTATCTGCATGAGGGTTGTAGGGGCTAGGACCTGACAAAGCTAATTATAATGGTACATGTTTCAGAGCTCAGAGCGTATTATCTGCTTGGCTGCTTGGTTGAGCCACAGCTGAGGTATAGAGGAGAAGGGGATGAGATTTCAAACCTAATAGGGGCAGGATGTCATCTCAGGGCATGGGAATTAATGAAGCCAAATATTATCGACTGCACATCACGGCATTAATGCCCTTGATTTGTTCATTGTATTTGTCAGGATTGCTTCGCTCTACACTAATGGGCAAAAACACATCACAACGTGTGCTGACTGAGGTAGAAATTCATAAAACCGTACAACAAAGAAACAGCTGCATTTCTTCAAGTTTTCTACAAAAAAGGAGGCAAATAAGCCATTGTAAGTGCTGTAGCTTGATCTGTTCCTCAGCCAAAATGTCACAACGGGTTAGTGAGGGACAGATGCCCGTGGCTGTGTTATCACTTCCCTCCCAAGGTTATCTTAATATCATCCTCTCGGCTCTGTTATTGCAATCTACTGCCCGCTACATAAAGCAACACAATAACCTGTGTGATGGCTCACCATATCTTACACTGAGGTTTATTCCACAATGTATTCACTTCAAAATACATTTTCTTTACCACAGGGGTATAACGAAAAAGAAAAAAAAAAGAGAAAAACTAAAATTGTTATTTTAATCAAAACACAGAGGACCAAAGGGCACAAAACAAACAGTTGGCTAGCCCAGAGACAACGCATCTCAGGGTCACTAGTGGAATGCAAACAAGGAATCCCACCGCCAGATATGTGCATTTCACTTTATCCAACATCATGCCCTCTGCCCTGTCTCTGTTATCCAGCTGTCCAAGTCCTTAACTCAGAATTGCTGCTGCTGCAGAAGATGCCTAAAATGGTGTGGAGCGGCTGGCCAGTGCTGCCAAAAGGTTATGTGTTAACACTTGCTAATGGTGTCAAATAAAGAGGCATATTTTCGATTTTTTTTTTCTCAGCCTCTTCAGGGAGTTAAAACAGAGAATGAAAATGTTCCATTTATTTGTATTTGAATATTACGTTTTCAGCGTTTTTAATCATACAGTTTCTTACCGACAATTTGTGGCATTGTGTTCTGTTTACTTGCACTTCAATCAAGCACATTTATTACAACAGAACCAAACACTGAGTTGATAAACCCAACAAAGACTACAACAGTGTATATACAAATGCATAATCAGAATCCAACATTTTTCTGAGCAGATATGTGGTTTGATGCCGACTAATTCTGAAGGTTTGGTTTTGAATGCATGTTTGTCCAGAGGGAGGGGAATGAAGGAAAAATGCCTTTTAAAATTACAACAATCTGGGATAAATTCCTATGTTTGAAAAAATGATTCAGTCAATCCAATCATCTTGCACTGCAGTGACATAACATGCCAGAAACTATCTACGAATCAAATTATGATGGTGAAATAACGTGTCCGCTCATATTATCGTGACAGAGAAACCTGCTCTGTCTGTTTAAAGGGACTTAATAAGCAAATCAAAGTGACAGATTAAAAGGTTGTTTTGGACTTTCCAGCATTTCAGTGACCTCGCTCTTTTCATTCTGGTTGAGCTGAGATGTTGATGCCTGCACAAGCCATAAAAGACCCGCTACTTCCTGTAACCGAGGATCCCGTTTCTATTTTAAAGAGATAAAATGCATGTCAGCTCAACAAAATAGCTCTGGCATTCAAATCCAGCTGACCTTATGGACTTCGAGGCAGGGCGGGACAAGCTGACCCACAGAATCTGTGACACCGTGTCTGTGTTCGGTTCAGCCCTGACACGGTTCATTCAGTTGGCGAATGAATCTGAAATAAATAGAAGCTCGGATCCATAGCGGTGGAATCCCAGCATATGGGATAATGGCCTTCTCTTCTCTTTACAAGCAACAAATCCAAACAAGGCTTTCACACAGCCCGGTGCAATGAATAATCTAAATGGCACTTAATGTGAGCTATGCTGATACTCTGACAATAGTTTGTGTTCAGACATCACAGCTTAGTGTCTCCCAATTGTATATTGATGCCGAGGCAGTTGACAATAAATCACTGGATTCACCAGAGTGAATCCAGAGAGTGAGAAAACAGTTTAGACAATGGCCCAATGGAGCTTACCATAATTGACAGATGAGTTCAGTTCTTTCCACCACAATAGCTTTGAGCATTGAGGGTACCTGAGAATGAGTGTCTTAGTGTGTATGTATGATGTTTCAGGACCCACAATACTCTTGAAAAAGTGTAGTAGCAGTCGGACATTGCAATCCACTCTCATCCATGCATTAGTACTGTAAATATCTCCATTATCATTGTTGCATCTCCACCATTGCATCCACACTCACTTTAAAAAGTTCATAAAGCTTATTAAGGTTCACAAAATTTCCAAGTGTTCTAATTTGCACAGTGCTGTATTACTTCAGTAAAATCCGGCCCATTGGGCCCATCAAGCAGTGGTCATTTTCAGTTAAAAAAAAATAAATAAATAAAAAGCAGTCACTTCCTAATAACTAAAGTATATAGAACCCTTAATTTGCAACTACATTTCCAATCTCCCTAAATCAATCACTGCAACATCTGTATGCCAAGAACTTTAAAGTACAATAAACGAATTATGTTTTAAAGGACACTTTTGCCACAACCAGGAAATTATTTTTGGAGCTTTGATCACTGTTCTTATGGATAATAATAACATTGTGCTCATCAAACTGCTGACATCTGCTGATATGACAATATTATAGTATATCTACTCTTAGATGTATGTTGCTTTGGATAAAAATGTCGGCTAAATGAAATTGTAGAAATGGTAAATTGTAGAATATTGGCAGTCTGACACCATATTTCTTGTGGTTTAATGTTATTAGACCCAGAAGAAATATCAACCAAAACTACAGTTGAAGTTTTGTCAAAGCTTCACTTGTAACGTATAAAATGTTCTTCTTTAATGTATAACAACATCCAATCCAGGAGCTACAGATCTTTCCAAGGTAAATGTGTGCTGTTATTACTAAATAGACAGATTGGTGATTTCCAAGCCATTAGAGATCCATGATGCCATTATCATAGCTCGTGCCTATAGCTATATTACAATGCAAGTTAATGTATATTGTGTTGTAAACAGCATGATGTTTGTTCCATATGGCATGCATATGTCGGTGTGTGATGTGTATCTATGCAACAAAACTGAGTTAACCTCTGTGTAATATCACTGTAATCATAACTGATACAAAGTGTTACCACCTCACAGTAATTGTAAGATTACATGTGTTATCATCTTTGTTGCATTGATGTACTTTGGGGTGGATAGTTTTCCAGTGTAATCTCACCTGTTTTTAAAATAAAATCAAATACACTACACTTCAACTTGAAAATAATTATTGTATAACGACACTATTTTGAATAATTTATCACTTTAGTGATATACCACAGGGGTGTATTTAGTTTTGTTGTACACTCTACATGATGAACCAGGGGAGGTATGTGTATCAGTGTTATTGCCTCTTTGAGTCTGTCCTCTAACAAGACACTGGAGTGCACCTCATGTTGTGTGTGAATTATCAGTGATGGCCCCTTTTCTCTCTGAATATTAGTGATTCTGCGGCATGTACAGCTCTGCTGCGATGCCTGACAGAAAGGTACAGTGATGTAGCACAGCTGTTTAGCCATGCAGCATGATAAACTAGCTACTGAGTGAATTGAAATCTAATTTGTTTGAGCCATTAACCAGACTAGCATTAAGGCATGTTTTCATCTTGAATGATTGCTGTGTGAGATCAGTTCCCCTAGAATTAGCATCTAGAGTCTACTCAAAATATAATTTATTAAAAACACCCTGATTAAGATATATGCAGCTACATAAACCAACAAGATAAATATATTTAACAAGGTCTGAATCTAATTCTGTTAACTTGTTCTATCATGCAATACTAAAATATGAGACACTCAATATCTCTGTTTGAACATCCCTGTTGATATGCAGTAATTACGAAGCTACGAGGCCTTATTGTGGTCGTCTTCTGTCCTCTTTTAGAATGACAAGTTGTCCAGCATCTGCCTGCACGTTAGCAGCTATTCATCAGTATGAAGGGTAGCAAACCCCCTCACACAGACAGACTCCGCCTGCTCACCGAGCAATTTGTTCCAAGGGGTACTGACAAGAGAAAAAAAAACTGGTGGACACAACATCCATCCTGCTGTAAAAATATCCAAAACCATCTGGCACCTAACCCCCAACTTAAATTACCATGATGGGCTCCCACCTTTGGAAACCATGAAGGCTACAGAAACCTGCTCCAGCTTCTGAGTGAAAGCATGACTTGAAAGCGCAGACCGCATCTCAGTTGTCCCAAACCACAACTACAAATCATGGTGGAAAATGAATAGTGTAGCTGCATTAGAATCAGAGTTGATTGTAGCAGACCTATCCACTTTGGATGATTTATGTTCTGCTACCTTCCTGGGAATGACCAGCGCTACTGGGAAGTAGACCAAGGTCCAGAGCACCAGCAGCATGTTTTTCCAAGAGGGCTGGGCCTCCTTGGCTGAAACTCACGTCCTTGTCTATCTGCTTGACACGTTAGGAGAAGCAGCCAACAAACTTACGTCGGTTTGCGCCGAAGGAAGTTTTAATGGGTGAGTCCAGTTGGGTTTGTGTCATCATAAATAACAAAGGTTTGTCTGCAATGGTCACGGACGGTAAAGATTTAAGAGGCTCCATCTTTTCCTGTTGTTAAGAAAATGGCTCGAAGTTTGCAATCATCATATTTCAGCGGAGAAAGATGGGAGAGTTGCAAAGTATGACTGTAAGGCTTTCAAGCTGACTGTTGAGAATGCTTCATTATAAAGTAATGCAGGTGTTTTACAAAAACCGCAGCACACAATTAATTTGTACAGTGACTTCAGACTGCTCATATTCAGACAGAAAATGTCTAATTTGATCGGTGAACTCTTTGTGGCATAGTGAAATTCTTTGGATCATTTCAGTCAAACCAGATGCAGAATACTTTAACTTGACTAAAACAGCCCTTATTAAGGCAGAATATTACAGTGGGAAATATTTACATTTATACACATAGTCAAAGGAAGTAACAAACAAATATCTTGGAATAGCTCAGAAGCTGACAGTCCTTTTCTTTCCACTTTAAGTTTTCGCTGTATACGCCCAACATCAGTTTAAGAACTCAAAACACTCAGGAGACTCTCTCAGCTACATCAAACGGCAAGGTAAAAACAATGGTGTCACTGACATTTCCCCAAACCCTGCACAAACAGAATTATTCACACACTGCGAGAGGAGTGCCATCCGATAACGGAGAGATAATGACACTTGGTGGAAGGCAGCTTTCTCAAAGCAGTTTAGAGCTGGCACGTCAGAGTTTGGCAGTTAAGCCTGTCATGGAAGTTGAGGAGGTTAACCTGGCATTTTAATCTAGCCTGCTTCTGAAGGAGAAAATGTAGAGGTGATTTCCAGGGCTAGTAATAACAAGAACAGGCCTGCCTCCAAAAATGAGCTCTCATCACTTCGGATGCGGACGCTGCGGTGCTATGCGAGGCTGCGGTGAAGGATTGCAGACCCAGTTTGCTTCGTCCCCTCTCCCCTCATCCATCTCCATAGGCCGGCTTAAATGGATATTCATGTTGCTGAGCCAATCCACTCCTGGGAGGAATAATATCACATCATCTGACTCAGATAAAGGAAATAGAGCCTGTCTTATACAGGGGGGAGTATATACTACTGTGATGTGCTGTGATATGCAGCAGGAGCTACACTGCCAAGGAATAGATTGATGTGACTGGGACTGAATTTTCAGGCGCTTGTTCATTCCACACAAGGCTAGGCTAGAAAAAAATCTATTATGGAAGAGATTCAGCTATTAGTATCCGCTTTTTTCATACATAACAAGCAGAGAGAGTAGAAACCTAATGGCTTTCTTTTTAATGCATAATTATTATTACTGCTCGAGGAAAAAATAAAGATAAAGTGTATATGAGTTGACAAGCCATGCATGCATGGAGTGTAGGTATATATCAGAAAGCGCAGTATATATTTAGAAAAGTACAATGATGGTTGTGTTTAGACGATTTAAAAATAATACAGTGTAAAAATACTTTTTTATTAGCAGAAGACCTACATTCAAAAGTTTATTTATAAAGCCCCTACCTATGCAGAATTTATCAGAACTTTTATTAGAATATTATTAGAGTTCTAACATTGCTAAAGTGAAGCTAGGGTAAGGTGTAGGGTAGTTCCACCTGCATAGATGCATTTTATCTGATCATATATGCAATCTTAAAATGTAAACATATCCATTGTAGCTTGTAATGGTACAAAAATGTAGAATGTTACTAGATAAAATGCAGTCAAGTTTAAGAAAATGGAAATACTTAAGTATTACACATTCAAATTAGAATCAAATACAATAGTTGAGTAACTGTACTAAACTGTCAAAGTACAATATTTTATGACGATAAAATCTATCAATGGGTAAAGTTGAGTGTGGTCATATAAACAAATCAGACGGTGTTTTTGAGGTTTCCATTTTTGCAGCTCTGTTGGGATGAACATGACAACATAGGAGATGGCAACAGGACACCCAGTCATTACACACTAAACTTAGACACCTCATCAGCTCACCAGCTGGCAAACACTGCAAAGAAATAAAACCTTCATGTAGTGCCGAGTGCTCGGGAAACATTTTTATGAACTCAGTACCCGGGAAGAAGGCCATGTCTTTACTTTGTTAATTTACTTTGTAGAGCTTGGAGCAGAGGCTTGGCGCATAGCTGGCAGTGAAATCTATATATATCATTCTCTGTAACAACATTTCAGCATCTGTCGTTGCTCATTGGTGTTGAATGCACACATCATCTATAGTTTGCTTTACTGCCGGAGAAAGCAGCTCTGCAAAAGGACACTCTGGGCCAGTCTGGAAGAAAAGCTTACACGTTGCTGTTTCCATATGGCTCGCTTTAGTTGTGTGGGGGCCAGTGCGAGTCTTTGTGTTTAAGAGTGATGTTTATCAGGGGACAGATCCTGCTGGTATAATCATTACTAGGCTGAGTGAAATGTCTTGCAGAGCACGTACATAATGTCTAATGGGAAACGTCAAAGGTGCTCTGTCTTTTCTCAACGAGTTCCAGCGAGGACATTTCCATACTTATGGAACATGCCAAGGCAGTCCAAAACCAGAATGGGAAGACTGTCAGCAGAAAGATGAGAGTTTTCATTCTAAGTGACATCAAACTGAACTGAGGTATCACTCAAGATAAGAACGGAAACAACTGAAAACAGAGAAGAAAACAAGGGAGTAAGGAAACAGATGTCAGAGGTAATGTATCAGTTCATTTACCGAACAATTCTGTAACCAGCAGCACATGTGCTTGCTTGTGAAAAAAAAAAACGAACTTCACGAAAAAAAGGAAACATTTGCATTCATGGCAACATCTAATCCATGCAGTTATAAACAATACAATCAGCTCTGGTTATTAAACAAGCAACAATAAAACAGACATTGGGGAACTGTATATCTGTTTTGATGCATTAACATCCTTTAAAGCCGTCACACACACTTTTAGTTTTACTAAGTGCCTTGTGCAAAGAACATTAAGTTATCAGTCAAACCAACAACCTTTTCCTTCATTATGGGAACAGCAAAGTTTCAACACTGGCAGTTTAGTCATCCATTAGTCATGTATCTCATCCAGATGTCTGGCGGAGGGGAGGAGGGGAGGAGGAGATAGCAGCAGGTGTAGATCTCTCTGAGCCCAGCTGAGCTCTAAAAGGCAGTGCTTAGCACCCACAGCTCCGTCATCTGGCCTCTCCCCTGTCTCCACCAGCCTCTCGACAGCCCATTCCTCATCATTTACCCCTTTTTGGCAAAGCCCAGAGCCCTTCTAATGGGCCGCTCTGAATGCTTCCAGATGTTTGTTTATTTGTTGTGCAGCAACTGTAAAACAGTTTACTCTTAGCTTGGATCTGTTCCCGTTGCTCCATTTTGGGGGAGGTTGAGGGAGCTTCGAGGGGGGAATGTAGCAGGAGTTGCAGTGCGGATCACCCCCGACATGTAATGAAAGCAAACTTCCAAACAAATGTGAGGTGCCCCATGGGTGTCATCAGGAAGGCTTTTTTTTTTTTTTTGCTTTGAAGGCAGCTCTTCTCCTGGGATTTCAATAACAGTTGTGCACCATTTAAGATACATACATACAAAGTAGCTGGAAGCAGGCCCAGAACAACAAGATTAAAAAGGCCCAGGGCTCATACTGTAAGGCAGATTTCAGGCATTTTCCTTGTCTGTTTACTCTGCTTGTGCAAAGATATCCCTTTCGTTTACTACTGTCACTGCTGAGGGATGGCCTAATCAAATTTAATCCGATACCTGTAAAATAAAACAAGAAAAGCTGCTACTACTGTCTGGCATATTTATTGAAATATACAGAGGAGATGAAAAGCATTCATTTAAAATCTCCTCTCTGCACATGAATATATCAATCAAGACTGAAGTATTGTTTTGTTTTTTTTTACATACATCTGAACTACAGTTATAATTAGATCTAAACTTGCGAATCTCACTTCAAAATGTATCATCCTAAGAAAATGACAAGGTGGTAATAAATAACTCAGCACATTGTTTCGCAGGCTGGAATAATAAGACGTCATAGCAAGCTACACAAATGCAATATGTCGCCGACTGTGGTTTACTACAATGGTATGGACCAGTCTCCAGTGAGACGCACTGTACTTTAGGCTGGGACTTCATTTTGGACTGTTAGATTTAGAGTTGAGTTGGCAGCTGGACCAGCAGTAAGAGTTAGAGCCAAGGTGACAGTAGTGGAGGATCCCCAGGCCCCTCTGCCAGATTATATACACCACTTGGGTGTGTGTCACGCCTTCACCAAGACACACCAGAGCCCCCACCCTCCTCCTTCACTTTGTCTTTTGTCTCTCTTCTTTGAAATTCTCGTCTTCTTTCACAGTTTAAGTCTTGTCTTCTTCCTGACTTTTCCTCTCTCCTTTTATCTTTCCCCCTATTTTTGTCTCTCTCTCTGCCGTCAGATGTGGTCTACGAAATTATGATTTAAATTTCCGTACCACAACGGCACATCTTTCCAATGCATCCCCCCTCCACCTCCTTCTCTTCCTCCTCCTCCTCCTCCACTCTCCCCTGTTTTTCTTTCTTGCTGCCTTATTTTAGTCTGTCTCTTCCAGGTTGATTCCTCTACCAGCCAAGACAGGGGCTTATCCTGGAGTTCTGTCCTTGGTTTCCACCCCTCTCTCCCTGGGCAGTGACCTGCCAGAGGCTGGCCTCCTCTGGGAGCTCCTTGCTGCTGTAATTACCTCTGGCACCCGGGCTGTGGGGCTTCCACACAGGTGACATGGTGGAGTGGTTGGGTGCAAAGGGTTGAAAGGAGGAAAGGGAGGTTCTTTCTGTGCAGACGACAGGGCGATGCCAGAAACACTGCTGATCTGCCTGCTGCTGCGGGAGTCAGGATAGAACTATACAGTCTCCCTTGTCCCTCTATTAAAAAGAGCACTTTATTAACCCCTACAAGACTACTGTCACATACTGTATAATGTCTACTTTAAAATCTACCTACTAACTACTGACTAAATTATTACCCAGCAAAGTACATTTTATCTCATGTATTCAGTGTGGTTTCTCAAAATTATGGCACAAAACAATGGATTACTTTAGAAAAAGCAGGCAGTTGTGATGGCAAAAATGGGACATACAGTGTAACCAGTGTGGTTCACTTTTGCAGCAGATTTCAAACAAATGCATAGTGAATTGTTTAATTTACCATGTGTATTGAAACAATCCTGTTGCAGTGAACTACACAAAATTATGCAGCATATTGTTTCACCCCTATTGTTTATATCCCGAATTTAACTCAGTAAACACTCAGTTGTTTGGAATTACTGTCGGAATCATTTTGTTTGTTGTAGCACCGCTTTGCCACCGCTTTGTTCTCTTTGAACGAGGAGTTGCTGTGACCATCTCCCACACATAAAGAAAACTTAAGTGTATTTAAGAAGTGTAAATAAATGGGGAGAGTGAGAGAGAAAAAAAGGAGGATAGGGGGCTTGAGGCAGGGACATGAAGAGGAGGTGAAGGGCGAAGATGAGGGCTGTGTTATCTAAGACTGCAGCGCTGCATCATAAAAATAACAAATGGAGACTGTCACTGTTGCTCAGATCTCAGACAGAGAGGAAAAATATTTCATGTGTCACGTCCCCTCACCTTTAAATGGGATGTTCTTAGCCAGGTCTGATTTTGACAAAGCACAAGGCTCTTTCTGTCCTTACATCCGATGAGAGCTGCCACCATCCAGGCTTTCATGACATAGATCTGTCCTTGGCACCGTAAATGGGGGTTGTGGGCTTGAGGTCTGCTCTGCTGTGTATAAGGTAGGGACACTCGCTCCCGATAAGTCGAGCTACTGAAGGTACAGTCAGCTCATTACAAGTGTTTTGCACTGTGAAGTCAGTTATGAATCTCTCGGGGATATGAAACAATCCAGAGAAGTGGGGCTTACTGTGAAAAGCCTGAATACAAATAAGCCACTCCTCTATGAGTCAGGCTGTCTGAAACCTGAATACCTGAAAACCTGAAACAGATTCAGGATGTCCATTTACATTAAAGCAGACCCTGCATTGTAGTTCTTTTTTGCTATCTTTCAGGAATATGTAAAATTTCTGGTGATAAATTATGTTTATTAGCTTAATTTTAATGCAACTGTCATTCTTAAGACAGCCAATAAAATGCCTGTTAGAAATCCAAGATCACAGACTGACTAAAATGTCATACTGGACTTTAGGTTGATTCAGATCCCAATATCCACGCTTAGCATAAAGCAAATCCTCTCAAATTAATACAAACTCCTTTTAGGTAATTTTTTAATTTGACTTGTGGGAAAAGTTTGTGTAATATAATTCAGCTTTAGGGCTGTGTACTAAAATCTCAGCTACAAATTCAGTAGGTGGCCTTCACTAATAATTTATGAATTTAACATTGTATGTTTTTAATGAATATGATGCATTGTTCCTAGGGTGAAGTGTTTGATGTTAAGAAGTTGCTACATAATTACATCAACTGACTGCACTGGGTCAATGTGAGGTCCAATCAATGTCTCACAACAACACATCAAGGATGCTTCATCTTGCAGATGTACTGTGTGCTCCCACGCATACATTCAGATCAGAGTTAACCTAGATTACTCAGATTTATTCCCACTATCAGCACATCACACAGATGAGATGAGATCAATAGGAAGGATAACATAACTTCGACTCAAGTTCAATAGATTCCCACTCTTTGCAGTTGTTAGGGTTATGACTCATATTTACATAATCCATGGGCCTAGGTTCTGAATGCATTCTAATATTTAATGCTACTTCATGTTTATTTGAAGAATATCTGTACAGATGTACACAGAATCCACCTGACTGAAAAGGTTATAAAGACCAAAGGTTATTCTGTTTTTCTTACCTTTATGGGTCTTGGCATCTCTGGATCCTCGGGGTAGAGGGGTGTAGGGCAGTGGGTGACTTTCAGATCCAGCCTCATTAGGTGGCTGGGAGAAAGAAGTCATAGAAAAACAAGGAATATTTAGATGATAAAAGGTCTGACAAGTTTAAAAATATCACTTTAGCTGACTGTGAGTGTCATCAATCCTTATGAATTGGTAACTGTTGGAAACACTGCTCCTGTTTAAATACTTAATATAGGAAGTCATGTTTTATTACTTCTCACGGATTGTGCAGCTACATCCTCCAGCTGCTGTGATAAACTGGTGATGACTGATCTACAACCTGCTTAGAGAGGAGGGTTCTTAACCTTCACTCAGCCATGACCTCCTACAGTGGTCAACTAAAGGGTAAACAATGCTCAGTCTGCACAGGCAATGCAGTCCAGTCATGCGAAGGCAGCGGCACAAAATGTTTTCCCCACACTGGTTTTAAGAGAAGGAATGCAAATTGCATTTTAAATACTCATCTCTGTTTAACGCACTATCTTATTTAATGTCAAATAATTGAAACAAAAGGTAAATATGTGAATAGATTCCTGGTTGAGCAACTGGAATGAGCTATTGATTGTAAGCAAAGTCTGAGGTTCAGGCTGCACAAGTGTGACAGATGCCGCTTTGCAACAAAAAGAAAACAGAGGCCTCAATCTCAGAGCATATTCCCAAACAAGAGCTTTTGTGTTGTTATTCTTTGGTGCACTTTCAAGGTCCAAAACATCCTCATCCTTCCCTTAGCCTTTTAGCTAGTGAAGCAGGCAGTTTATCATGACACAGCGATATCTGATGCCTTTGCAGAAATACTTTCCTTTCCTGCAGGAAGGAATTCACTGGGCCTTTAATCATAGCAAGAGACTCAACTGACAAATACATATTAGAGATGGTTTGGAGCTGCATTTTCCCCACTTTTATTGTTGTTCCTCTACATGCCCATGCATAACCTTGAGAAATGGAAGGGTCTGCACTGTTAAATGGAACCATATTCTTCATGGGCAAAGAGAGCACTGTGAACTGAAAACGATCACATAATGTGCTTTCAGATAGCATCTCTGAAAGGCATTAAGGTCTGGCCAGCATGTGTCTCGTATTACACCAAGGAGAAAAATGGCAAAATAACCCTATTTTGAGGCCTTACTACATATATGCTGGAATACCATGCCTTTGAAAGAAACAGCTTAGAATAGGAATATTGTTTTGACAGCAGACCTGCTGCTCTCAGCCTCTGTAGTGGCTAAAACCTGTTCAGAAATATCCAAGATCACTCCTCGCTTGTGAGATGTACTTGTATGGAATGGGTAATACAAGAAGTAAAACAACCCAAAATAAGAACATACTGTACTCAGTATGAACTGCCACCTCCCATTTGAGGAAAAACAATCAGGTATTCATGCTCAGTTCAGCTGCACGATCTGCAAAACAGATACTGCAGAGAACCAATGAAAGATCCTGAAGCAAAATAGGATGATGATCCACCCGTCCTGTTTTCAAAAGAGTCTCTTTATTCTACCAATTTGCATTTTGCCACTGAGCTTTGAGGATTTAATTGATACTGGCTTTCAGAGCGAATGCACAAAGATTCTGTCTGTGACAATTATTATGAAGCTGAAGTGAGCAACCCAGGCATTAAGGAGGGGAATTGTGAGCTGTCTCTGGCTGATCTACCTTCATGCTCTTAAGAGCCACCGCAGAGTTGCGCCCCTGCTTGCCTCATTTCCTGGCTTGCTTGAAAGATCACAAGCCTGGGCCTCTTCAGGCCTGCTTGGCCCACAAAAGCCCCTCCTAATCCTGCTGCTTGCCCACAATTAATCTTCCTAGTTGCCACATTATTAACAGCACCACCCACAGACTGTGTTCGGGGGGTGCTGGAAGAGAACAAGGAAAGGGAGGACTGCTGGGGTTAGCTGAATACTAGATAGAGCCTTGGACTGCCTTCACATGTTGGCTTTGGTCCTATGGAACATCAGTCACCTTGCTTTAAGTATCGCCACCCACCCAGTCCCAGCGCTATGCATGACACCACTACTTCACCTCCTCGCTATCATGCCTGCTGATCAAACACCCGGCCCATTCAACATCTGCGGCTGTTGTCACTTCCTGTCCTATCCAGTCCCTCCCACAGAACATCAATCAGCTTCCACTTATCCCAGGCCCTCCACTTTCTACTCTCCCACCTTCCTCATTACCCCTCGACATTTGCACTCTTTCGCTTTAGTCAATGACCTGTCTTGAGGACGAGAAAGCATCCATGCTAATGATGACATGTTAAACAAATGACGGAAAACTTTCACCGTTTCTCTTTGAAGAGGGCTGATGGACTGCAACTCTTTTTACCTAGGTTTTGGTTCCCATTGCAGATGAATGTCTAAATGCAAGATTTCCACAAAAATTTCTGACAATGCCATATGGGGGAATGAACAGCCTTGGTGGAGTACTGCACTGTCTGAGTGCTTTTCCTGTATTTTAGCTTCTATGATTGTATATTTCAGGATATCTATTCAATACGTGTAAACCCATAGTGACAATGTGCAAACCCATAATGAAAACACCAATGACGAAGTAGCAACCATTGGAAGGAACTTAGGGTTCAGTGTCTTTGGCATGTGGACAGGAGAAGGTGGGACTGAACTGCCAACCTGATATTAATGTGAAATCTGCTCTCCTAGATTTAAACAATTGGAATTCAGCTTGTTTTTTACATACTACAAGCTGAGATATTGCACTGTTAAATGGGGATGTCGGAATATGGCATTGTATGATTAATCAGAGGAGTGTAAGTAAGACAATTTCCTGATTTTTTTGCATTTACTTTAAAATATAGAAACTGACCACCATGCGTGTTCATACAAGTGCAAGCTCTTAAAGGTCTGGAGCAAAGTAAATACAAGCATGTCACTTGTAGGATTGTGCCTCACACATTATGTTTTTAAAGGAAGTGCTACATCTTTGCTCCTACACTCGATATTCCCCCGTTTCTGTATCATTTCTTTCGCTCTGTCTTGATTTCTCCAGTTGTACCTACACTGAACAGAGGGAGGTGCTGCTGTGTTGTCTATTTAAGATGCTCCTGGACCTCCTTTTTCCTCTCCTTCCCTCTCAGTCTCTCTGCTGTCCAGATTAGTCTGCTCATCAAGCTGAGCATTGTTTTAATTTGCTGGGCCCGGGGCATATGCTGAGTGTTCACATCATTATTGTCTCTGTGCAATGTGAGTTATCACCACAGCTTATGATAATGTGGCACAAATTTACAGGCTGGGAAGCACCATGGATTCTGTGATAATAAAGGGTGGACAGAGGCGAGTGGAAACAGTGAGAGAGAAATGAAGAAAATGTGTGTGTGAGGGAGAGAGAGAGAGGGAGGAAGGTGGAGAGAGGAAGCTCTGTTAGATGTCATTATGAAAGATGATTCCCATACTAGATAATACATCACACCAGTGCTGTCTGTCTTCTCCTTTTCACTGTTGTTATGTGAATAAATGCTGATAAACCCAGAGGCAATAGTGATTATTACTTCCAACATATCACCATGAGAGAGGGGAGCAGGACGAGGTAGACAGGGGAGGGATGGAAGGGGAAGAAAAGCGAATCACAAAAGAGAGTCACATGAAGCACATAACCACCTCCACGGTGGGAATCTTGAAAATACGAGACAATAAAAAAAGTGAGTCAGGGAAAGTTGACGCTCATGTTTTTCAGATGCAACCACTACAAAGTTGACAAAGTTTTGCAAGCTTGGCTGTCGATTACAAATCTCGATGGGTCTTATATTACAGCACATTATGCTGACATCAGTTGATCTGGAAAGATTTCTCTAAAATGGGATAACGATGTCGGCTGTCACAGTAGAAGTACATAAAGTAACCACTTAGCGCCATGTTCTACAGGCTGCTTTCCTCTTTGGCTGCCTGGCCCCAAAGTCTCACCCCGACCAGCTCATCCTGACACAGCTGGTTCCTGCCTTGCCTCACCTCACCTCCCTCCTTAAGACTGACCAGCAATACAATCTAATTACAGCCGCGCTACAGAGGGAGACCAGTGTAAACACCAGCCCTTTTTATCTCCTTATACATCTGGACAAGTAGACAAAGTGCTAAAAGGAAATAAATGTGGCCTGACAGCCACATCAAAGAGTTCAGCCAGAGGCTTACTGCTACTTAGGGCACAGGAATGTTGTTGCTAAGCATCAGCCCACAACCTATCAGGGTGCAAAGAGGGCCCTGTCCTGCCTTTAGAGAGGGAAAAGGGGAAAAGAGAGAAATGAAGAGGAGAGAGAGGGAGGGAGGCAGGAGAGGGGGGCTGACATTGAGGGGAGGCTAGGGACTCAAGGAGATTTTTGTAGCTTAAAGCAATTGTTGGAAGAAACAAGTCTTCTGTTTTGTTTTCTCTTGACACCATTTCTGCTTTTTGTGCTTGCAAAAGACATGTATAAAAATGTCTTTTGATATGTTTTCTCTTTGGGTCTATATCAAAATATTTCTTTTGTGTCTGTGCATGGAACTTTTTTCACATCTTGTCTCTATAAACTGGTGCTGCTTTCTGATCATGTTAGAGATCAGAGGAGACACAACTTGTGAACTTATTTGAGTCAACATTTAATGCTGGCATGACACGTTTATTTCTTCACTAGATGGAATTTTTTATGATTCATGTTTCATACTTCTGAAGTTCGGGGTTACAAACAATGCAACACTTTTAGAAACAAACAAGGAAAAACGAATAAGTAGCACTGGCTGGGAGCATGTAATGGCAATGATGAAATGAAAAAAAAGGCTCTAATGCACCACCAGAGATCAAATCAGCCTCTCATATATACAGACTTTGGCATGCTTTCAAATAGAAGTCTAACATAATAAACTATGCATGTATTAAAACACAAAATATTATATTTGGATGTTATTTTATAGCCATAAAAAACATCTTTTCAGCAGCAACCAAAACTGGTATCATAATTCAAACAATTTTATTTTATGCGTGATCCTAATGACTGTGGCTTAAGGGAGCAAAGAAGAGATTATAATGTGTTTTAAATTGCTGTTGTGTGCATGCAAACTATTAATTCTGTTTTCGTAGGTAATCGCAAGGAGAAGAACATTTGATGTAATGGTGCCTGCACTTGTGAGCAGCACGGCGGTCTTTTGCTCAGCAGGAAGACTGCTGAGCGTGTGTTAAATGATTAACCAGTTCTACTCCAATGAACTTGCTCTGAGTAAATGTATCATATGATCACTGATCACAAGAGCAACTGTTCTGATGTTTCGCTCGGGGCACGAGGCACACAAAGTGAACCAGCAACAGTGAAACCTGCGGTTCTGTGTACGGCTAAGCGTCAGACAGGCAAAGGTTGAGTGCTGCTGGACGTTAATCATCCATAGCGATGACTCAGAGATGGTAATAGGGCTGTGTTTGTTTTTAGGTTGAAACTTAAAAAGTCATTCGACCTTTTCTGTGAGCGTCTTGCGGAATTATTGTAGGTGATTTAAGGCAATATGTAAGCCTGTAGTACAGGTACACAGTACAATTAGCTGGAGGCTATTTCTTATTTTGTTCTAGTTTGACCTTTCCATTGGTACAGATTCTAAAACTACAAAGTCTAAAATAAATCATGAAATGTTGTATATATTAGCTAAAACAATGATTGAAAGTCTTATTCAAACTTTCACACAAAACATAACTGATTGTTTCATATATTTGCATAAGCACACACGAGTTCTTTTATCTACAAAACAGGAGAAAAAGCAAGATGTGAATGTTCTGATCTACTTGTGACAAAAATCATTTTTGTCATAGTTTTACCTTATTTAACTGGTGTGAAAAGAAATATTTTCATCTTTCCTTGTTTAACGCAAACTACACAAACACCACAAAACCACAGCAACTCAGGAGTGTGACATATCATGAGGCTTTCTGTTCCGATTAGGGGCTGTAGCTAACGTCAGGGCTGTTTTCTAGAGTGTAGGATGTTTAATAATTGAAGACTCTGGGAGCGGGCCTGTCACACCGGCTTGTCTAGAATGTTTCCTATGCAATTAGACGCCGAGAGACATTTGAAGAGGACCCACAAAAAGAGCCACAAAAAGTGACATGTGAACTTAAAGGAAATTAGCTCTTCACACGAGTGAAATGTGAAGGTTACTTAGCAATGCTTAACTCAGACTGCGGCTGTGTGAAGTGTGTGTTTGACTCAGCCCCGCTACGAAGACTGCGATTTTCTTTACTTTGAGCCGGCTTCAGTCAGTGAGATCACAGAGGGAATGAAAACTAATTTTGACTCAAGGCACACAGAGAGGAAAAAAAAAAAGAGGGGTGGAAAAAAAAAACCTGAGATGTGTCGAAATAATGAGATCTCTTGATGTTTTCTGGGAAGATATGGGATGATGCCGACAGATGCACAACTCACATCTTCACCCAAGGACACAGACACACAAACACCCGTTAACTGCAACTTCAAAACACACAAATTTGCATGTGTGCACGAACTCACATTAAAAAGCTCTCGCACACACCCTCTCGTATTATCTGAACGCATGAAACACTAATGCACGTGTACTTCAATGTTCGCTCCCATTCAAGCAAAAACAGAAACTGATTAGTTGATTAGTGCAGATCCAGACTTGCATGATGAAAATACACTTCAACCTCTGTTTTCGAAATGTAAGAACTCTGACCGGAGCTCAAAGCAAAATGTTCAGGGTGCTCATTTTATCTTATACTTATTTTGTCATCACACAAAGACAATTTTGAAGCGTGCAATCATGCGGCTGTGAATTATGAACTGGTAATAGCAGTAAAAAAAACGCTGGTAAGAACACACATAATTACAATAATTAAGCTACTGAAAATTAAATCCCCCTTGTTTTTTTTCATTTGAAAATATTACATGACAAACTGTAAATACAGATGATTAATATGCCTTCTCTCCATCTCCTCCAATCCCTGACAAGCTTTCACGAGAAGTTCCCCCCCACATCTGCATCTCGGAGTCCTATGATAACACTGTCATCCTCCACACCTATCATAAGTCACAGGCAAACGACCCAGATCCTCCGTCGCGAGACAGAACCCTCAGCGGGCCTGTAAGCTGTATCATTACACCATGTCATCTTTATGGCAAGGAGCAAAGCCCAGCTCTCTAATTACACTCTGCTTACTCCATTTACCCAGACAGGGACAGAGCAGCAGGCAAACAAAGCATTAAAAATGGAGTGCTTCCCTGTGCTCCTATGGATGCCCGTGTTGTTCTACTGGTGGCTGTTGTTGTCCCCTGGTTGTCGTTGTTGCTGTTTCTGTAAAAGCTGCCGAGGAAAGATAGTAAACGCCGCCACTGCCTTCCTCTCCTCTCCTCTCCTCCTTGACTTTCCCACCTCCTTCTATTCTTCAACCCTTCCCTCAAAAGGACTTATGAAGGTGAGTGGCTGTGTGACAGGCCAGAAATAAAAGAGACAAACCAGGGATAAAAATTAAATAAAAAGTAGCTGTCTTAAACAGTAATTGCACTCCTTTGCTGAGCATGCTTTCAGATATATAAACCTGATTTACTGTCGGTGTTGCTGCCACAAATCAGAAGGCCCTCTGAGAAACACTCATGCTATGAAATTGTTTAATCTCATCAAGTTCTGCTTTCACAGCAGGCCATAAATCACATAGTCTTTGTTATCATAGACCTCCATGAGCGCCTCTGAGGCAAGCAATGGATCGTGGGTATATATAATCTTGACTGCGCAAACAGCAGGGTCTGAGCAGCCTGAAATACTTTCATATTAGCCGCGGTGCAGCTGGCGGAACACAAGCGCCCTGATGGATATCTCATTTCCTGCACTCTGCATCTATTTCGAGCAAATTATTACTGCATAAATTTCTTGTCAACAGAAACGGCCAATTAATTAAGTTAAAATGCACTCGTGATCACATCCACACACCAAACAGGGGAGCCGGGGCGATTTTCCACTAAGCGAATTTACTGCAGGGGTCACCGTAATGAATGATTTTAAACTTTGTCATAAAGTCGCAGACAGGCCAATATCTACACGGGGGCTGCTGTACGGACTAACCCGTGACATATTTGCATAAAGCGTATTTATGTGGAAACGCTAGAGGACGACAGCCAGGGTGGGGGAATAAAGTTTACAACTACAAAACAAAATGTCCGCCAACTTCTGCCTCTGTAGTATCTCATCAAAGACGCACGCGGAGGATTGGATCGAGATCACGGAAGCACCTTTGCCATTTAAGATACAAAATATACACACTTAACAGAGCTTGAATGAATTATTCATAATGTACGAGGGGTTGGGAGTTTGTGGGGGTGGAGGGTGGCGGCGGTTGTTTATTCAGCTTGGGCCGTTTATCAGACAGTGAGGATCCCACGGCGGGGATGAGCTCGGAGATTTATCTGCGCTTGGGCTCCAAAGCAGATAAATCAAGGGGTGTAATCATGCTCTGAGTGGCCTAGCTGTGACCCCGTAGTGAACTAATGACACAGGGATATCTAAGCCCCTTTTCCTGTTCCTGGGTTAGGCCCTTAGGTTAGTCCCCCTGTCAGACACAAGCTAAAGAAAGACATGGCTACACCAGAAAAACAGAAAGGAAACTTAAGGCCCTTCATGTCCCCTTTGTCCTGTTTACACAACATCACAGAGCAGGATTGTTCACCCACTACTAAAAATAACAGTGTTGGAAACAAAGTAACAGCAGAAGACGACTGTACAACAATGTTTGCTCAAACAATGGCAATGAGTATCGATTGCAAGTATACACATAGCGAGTACACAAGCCGCTATTCACAACAGTCCATGTAAAAGATACGGCTGTTTGGCTGAGGATGTCTCCCATTCCCTCCCAGAGCAAAAGGCTTTCTCCTGGACTGAGCCTGCTCTGATTTATCATGTCTTCTGCTAGCAGGCTGTCCGCTGATTAAGCCAGTGGAACTTTGTTTCACTCTCCTCTCTCTTTAATCTGTCTCTCAGCGAGATAAATTAGCCAGTGCCGTGCCAGCTCCTGCACTCTTTACCTCCCTCCCTCCGTCTCTTCCTCTCTCCCCGCTTTTCTCCCTGTTTATCTTTTCTGTCTGTCACACATTGAGAAGAGAGCAGACACATCTGCTCCTACGCTGCTGCAGGAGATAGGGCTGGGCTACATCCCCGGTCAGATTTAGCAAAGAGTGTCTGTGAGTGAGAACCCAGAGAATGAGTGTGTTTTTCCTCTCTTTTTCGCTCCTTGACAACATTCTGTCAAACATTCTCCCTCTCCTTGGCTGAGCCTATGCTCTTTGTTGTTAGCTAATAAATCAGAGAATATTTATGATCTGCATTCCCTATTCTTAGCCTTTTAATGGCGACACGTTTGCGGGTGAATTAAAGCAGGGTTTTATTCACTAGGCTGTGGGCCAAAGTGAGGCCTAGGTGCCTCTGCCTGTGAATGTTTTCCCCTTCGCTCTTGCCTGGGTGGTAAATCATACTCATTGTCAGGCAGTGCTAAGTTAGTGTGCGTCATTGGGGAGAGCAGGAAGCACTGGGCATAATTCTGTCCATCAGTTTAATTTATTGTATCGGTAGCTTTGTAATCTCCGCCCTATAAATTATAGGGGCTGACAGACAAGAATTTGGTTTTAAAGGTGACGTTCATAAGGATTTTGGCTGGCTGTGTGCCTCATTTTTCTCTCAAACTTCTCCTCTCATATCGAGCCATGGAAGAAATTAAAGCCTCTCAGTCTATGGGTTAGTATACTGTGCCATTTCCTTTGCATTTTACAGTTGCAGCCATAATATTTTTGTCAGGTTATCATTTACATAAACGACTGCTAAGAGTGACTGTTAGAGGAAGAAAAGAGTCAATAAAAGAAGAGGAAGAAGAAAAAGGAGAGAGAAGAAGGGGGTTCGAGGACACGACCTTGTTTGGAGGTTTTATTTCAGGTGAAATATAAGGCCTAAGATACAAGGGCACTGCTGCAGCATCTGCTTTGCAGATAGTGCACTTGGCTCCCCTTCCATGCCAGTGAATATAAATCAGGCGAGGCATCTCAATGCTAGGCCTGACTTCTAGAGGCCAACAAATCTTTAACATGAGATTAAGGCCTCAGTGGAGTCATCTATCTTTAGGTGATGGAGGAAAATATCAGAGCACTCTATGGGCAATATGGTTTCACTGAGTTAGGACTGATGTGTACTAGAATGTACAGAATGCCACGTGTAATGGTCGAACAATTCATTATTCTCATACAGTGTGAATTATTTTCTACAGTGAGAATAACTAGTCATTAACAGAAGAGGCTGACAAAAACTGAGAAACCCACCGAGAAGCGTAATAACATCTATGATAGAAATATAGAAATGTAACGCATTTTCTTCAGAGAATATATGACTGATTCTCCTAGGAACAATTACCCTCTTGTATTTTCTATAAAGCACATTATTATGGGTATTTTCACTTAATTGTAATAAATGTTAATAGTGTCAGCTGTTACGTGTCGACAACAAAGAACGCAGACCAAAGCGAAGCTGCCAATTACCCTATAAAACATGCATATCTTCCAAAGCATGGGACTCCTTTGTGGGTTTAACCTACCAAAGGCAACGGGCGGTTTACAAGATGCTCGCTCAGTGGATACAATTGTGCTTAGCATAAAAGGGAACACAGACTGTGAAGACCTAACAATGAACCATATCTCCCTGTAGCCTTTTCAGTGCGCCACATTTACATATCAAGCCACTAGCCTGATATGTAAACACATTCCATCAGATGCCGCCATCGCAGCCAATGAGAGCCATTTCATTCCGCCTATAGCTCACACACTGTGCAGCATTAGACAAAGAGAAAGAGGCCTGAAAGAGACATCTCATGTCATCACCCAAGAGAGATAATGGAATTGTTATACGTCCTTGATCACAGACACTCTCACGGCATCTTGCTCTCTTTTTCACTTATTCTTTGTCTCAGTGCTCTTAAAGTCTCTCTATCGCTCTCCCTCTCTCGCAAACGTGCGCGCAGATACACAGCGCACGAGTAGAAAATTCCAGCACACTTCAGTGAGATAGCTCCTCTTCTCTTTCAGGGTTTCATCTCAATAGCTTTTTTATCTGAGCACTTCAATTTGCAAGCCTAGCTGGAAGGCAGCTCCTCCTGATATGTTAATTGCAGGGTACTTAAGCGCTAAAAGATTAACATAAAACCCTTTGGAAACAAGCTAATAGTTTATGATAATTCGTGCATGGCCTTTGTCTGTCTATCATTACATTGCCTCTAGCGGTAATTTTATCAAGGGGCTGTAAAATATCATTTAAACAAGTTCACTTTCAGATAATTAATAGTAGAAACTGTATTACTCAATCGAGGCACACTGGCACCATTAACAATATGGCAACTAAGCTATAATTAAAGTATTTTATTTTATTAACCTATTCATAACGTTGTGCAAATGATGACATAGAGACACAGAAAAGCTTTTTTTTTTTTTTTTTGCTTGCTGAAGCACTGTCACCAGGGCAATTATAGGAACCCGGAGTTGTCTCCTCAGTTAGCTGAGCAGATTGAAGCTTTTCAATTAGCAGGTGGCTACCAGAGCTCCCACACAGAGAGAGATGGCACATATGCAGGAGGACTCAAACACCAGGCAAGGAATCCGCTGAGCTGACAGGAATTTGTGCCGTTCCCCAGGCCTGAGATATTTAGATTGAGACAAAGGTTTTAACCTGGATTTGAACCTGTGGTGGGTGAGATGAAAAGATTCAGAGAAAGAAAAGAACACAGTGGAGTGGTCTCACTTAGAAGCACCTTGTTGCTCAAAGGCTGAATGCCTTGATGCACCACTGATCAGGGGCTGTGCAGGGATAGTGGGTATCTTGACAAAACAAATAAAAATCTACTATAACTTGAATAAATTTGCCATGAAGTGAGATTTTAAGACACAATTCCAAATCAGGGCCCTCCCTCATCAGCATCTAAAAATATTTAAGCAACTTTCTGTCTGTGTTTGTGCAGCAGTTAATGCAGAAATGTTTGTACAATGCACTGTACCTATGACTGAGTCTATAGACACATTGGCCCCTCACATACATGCATCTGTGCGCACACACACTCACGCTCTCTCTTTCAGACACACCACCCCTCTCATGAATAATACAAAAACTCCTTTCACCAAACAGCTCAAATAGCTATTCATTCATCTGCATACCTGGAGCCTTGCAAAATGATTGGCCCGCCATTACCACTGGAAAAAAAAAGAGAAATGTTCCCCAAACAATTTCCTTCAAAATGAGACAGGAATGATTCTGTTCTTTTCAACGACAGAGACAGGCCCCTGTGCATAATGATGTTAGCGTAATGGGGTGACAGATAGACTGGGAGACCATGACATTAGCATGAGAAACGCACCAGTGAGCAACCGCTCAACTGTGGTCTCAGAGGGCCCTCAGACATACAGTCTGAACATCGTTTGTCTCGCAGCTCTACGAGCCTGACAAATGAAGACATGCCACGTTTTATGTCAAGCAATATACCATTCCACTTTAGCAAACACATGACTTAATGACAGAGGGAAACCCGTCTCTGCATTATATGAGGCCACTATCTCTTGTCTTATTAGTGAAGAATAACCTCACTCAAGGTTGGATGGAAAGCGGCGACACAGTCTGCGACTTAATGAGATGTGATGGCAATACTTACAATCAAAAAAGCACATAGGTTAGCGCCATTAAATAATGAAAAGCAATAATAAATTCAGCATTATGTCAGTGGACAGAGCAATTTCAACAGGTTACATGGTGGGAATAAACTGAAACCGCAGCTTCACTCAGTAAAAATCTGACCTACAGTAAAAGCCATTTCCAGTCTTAATAAACTTAAGGCAGGCATGACAGTCGGGTAGATAACGCCACTGCAGGACTTTATATCTTCATCAGTGTCACAGATTCACAATCTCACCTTTAGGAATGAAAGTTATGACTGCACTTTTGTTTTACCGAGTGTGAAAAGACACTGGAAGGCCAATCAGCAGAACACAATGAGAAAAAAAAGGCCGTTCAATTCTAAAAAAATCTGTTCTCAGAAACCAGAACATGCAAACCATTTACTGTTATTTTTTTAAACATGGCCTTTACCAGTGTAGCTATCTGTCAGAATTTGTTAAGGCTCACAATATCTTTTATAAAACTGCACAAGTATCTCAAAGGCAGGGGAATATAATCATGTGTTTATAAGAAGTGATATGCAGCATGTAACACACTGTCAAAGTCTAGATGCTGCAGACATGAGCCACAACCTAAAAATGGTCGAGCTGTGACAGCCCTGCCGTCCACAGCACGACACTGTCGAAGGGTGAATGCCTCCTGTAAACATTTATCTTCCCCGTGAGTGTGTGTCTGTGTGTGGTACGACTTGGCGACAGGAGCTTCTCTGAGGCTTTATCTGCGGCATGACAAGACAACCTGTAATATACGAGCATCTGGAGCTCCTCTTCAAACACAGCCTTATCTCACGCCAAACATTCCCCTAGGCCAGAGTGGAGCAAGAGTGGCCCAGACCAGACAAGACCTCACACCGTCTCTCCGCATCCCACCCAACCCATGAGTCGCAGCACACAAGCTGGGAACGGTCCATCAAAGCGTGCGCGGCGTGTTTACAGGGAGTGCTCTACGAGTGTAGCTTCGACAGCTGAGAGCAACAGTGTGACATTACAGTGACGGAAATCATCTGCTCTGAGTTTTTCTCCCATCTTGCTAATCGAGCTGGAGGTTAATGGCGTTGCACTCAACACAAATGGACACAATCCCTCTTCATCCACTGACTTAACCGTATCTGTTGAGATTAGTAGTAAACGCCTATCATTCATGTTTCTGTTAGGCGGAATTTATTTTACATCAATCTTAAGATAAATATTAAAGACCATTATAGATCTTAGAGAGGGCAGCTTGAAAGAGCTGTGTGTGCTTGCTATCCCTTTTGAATGTGACTGAGAGTGTTCCTGGGTGCCTAGAAAATCATTACAACAACTGAGACACGGACAGGATCACACAGAGCGTCTCTCTTGAATTGTATCTTATATTCTTAAAACAATGCAGACATTACATCAAGTATGGCGAGGTCCATTGCCCAAAGCATTCTCTCTGCAAAATCACTCCGGTGCAGGTGAAGAAAGTGTGTGAAGAGAAAGCAGCTCAGTTAGGAAGCGCCATCCTTTTCTCCATATTCTGTGCTCGGCTCGGACCGCTGCCTTCAGCCAGCCTATGGGGGGATGTAGACATGCCCCTCTCTGGGGCCTGTACATACGGCCTGTGCCTCACTTCAAAGAGAGGGCATAAGGGCAGTGTACTCCCCCCTACTCAGATCCATTCAGCTCACAGCTGATTCCTCCATGTGTGTGTGAATGTTTATATGTCTCAGTTTGACTCTCTCTAGGCCCCTCTAGCTTTCATTTCAGACTGCCTTCTATCTGCTCCTTTTATTTATTTTTTTCCTTTCTGGAAAATGGGTAAAGGAAGACATGGCAGTACAACCCCATAGCCTGTGAGTGTGTTTGTGTCCTCCTTTGATGTCTGATAATGAAGGGCAACACTGTGCAATCTCTAAACATGCTGTCACACAAGCCCTCATTATGATTCACAATGTAAGCCGACTGATATCATAGCAAAACACGACAAGTGGAGTGTTTTCTGACCTCCACATACCTTGCGATGAATTAAAAATATCAGTGCATAAAAGACAAAACAGGAACAGAGCAAGCAGTGTACAAGGGAGAGGAAGTGATTTTGAAAAGGAGAAAAACCGGAGAGAAGAGCTGAGCTCAGTGGCTGCGGCACAGGGAGGTCTGGCCTTTACAAATCCCTTCTTTTTTGATCTCTTCATCCAGATGAAAGAACAGCGGCAGGCAGGATTATGCGGGACAATTGCGCTTTCTCCCCAAACCCTGACTTGATCGGCTTTTACGAGAGCCCTAATCATTTTCAATTAAGCACATTTTCTGACATCCTGTAATAGCTACAGTGCTGGTCTTAAACTCTCCAGTCGCCCCAGCGCTCCCCCGCAGCCTCCTTTTAGCTAAGCCTCTCATTCCCAGACAGCATGCCTGTAGTGTCTGCTGACAATCTGAATGGGCCTGAACTGCATCTTGTTGTTAAGGTGCCAAATAACCCATTTACCAGATTCTTGACAAGGATGTTATTTGGTGCTTTGATTGAATGTGCTTTTGTGTCAGTGAAGCATTGAATTAGTGTTGTTTGTTTGTGGAAGCCCCTGGAATCCTCTTCGGTCTCAATGTTATTTTTGTGTATTTGTTCTTTGTTTTTGGAAGAGGTTCCTTTTGGTATGATAATATCTAATCCAACTAAGGCGCGGGAAGAATTATTGTCTGCTAACATTCTTTGCTCAAACCCACTGGCCCTGCAAAATGCTTAACCTGACATTCAGCCTGTAAGAGCAAGACAACATCTTCAAACACAGCCTCTTAGGACGTAAACTGTATTTGTAATGTCACTGTGATTTCATCCATGGCAGCCTGGTTGCCCTCTGTTCATTCACCAGGTGCTTAATTCCAGTCAAACTTCGGAGCTTGGTGTCTCTTGAGGGACTCAAGGTCTCAAGTACTTGACTGAGACAGACAGCACCATTAGCAGGCCCCGGACCAGCCCCAGCCCTGACAACCACTCACAGCTGGGAATGGCAGGCAGAGGAATGGGTCTCCTTTTCTTCAGTTTAGCCAGAGAGAAGTGAAACAAATGTCCATCACTCACTCACTCAGTACTCAGCAGGACGGCTTGCTGCTTTTGAGGACAAACGAAGAGGTATGGAAAAAGTAAGGAAAAATGTCACTCAGTCACAAGTGAAACGAGGTATATTTGACAGAGCTGGAGCTGCTGGCTTATGAAAGGCAAACAGACGTATGGAGCTAAAATACATTCAGATGTAAGCTGCAATAACACTGAGACTCAAAGTAATTGATTAGAACACCATCAGAATACAGCTATGCTTGGGTTAAGAACTTTTCAGATATAGGACACATAACATTGCCAGCTTGACCAATCTGTTACAATGACCTGTTATTTAGCCACTGATCACTTTTCCATTTATGTTCCTCACAACTTCATTCACACATAACATTCAGAGCATGTATGTGATATCTGTCATACCCGTGAGAAGACTAAATGTAAATTTGCTAATTGTAGTTTGCAAACTGCAGCTCAGGACGTGAAGAAGACTTGTGGTTAGATCTCGATCGATCCCGTTTCCAGGTTGCCGCATTAAAAGTGATATGTAAAGACTGCCATTGTGACTTTTACGGAAGTTCAGACATATTTAATTGCTGTCAGAATAATGGAGTACATGTTCGAAAGCGGCTTTAGATGGTAGGAACACAAATGCACACTTTCACCAATACATCCATGCATGCATCCATCCATGTCTACTTATCTTGCAGTGCAGGCATTCAAGAAATGCCAACAAGGTCACACAATCTTGATTAAACCTCTGTATTTCGCAGTATACCAGAATTTATAATCTGGTGTTTCAGGTTACATTCTCATACGGGTAGCTGGTGGGGATGTTTTATGTCAACCAGCAACGACTGGTGTGCCAGAACTGAAAAGGGGACCAACATAACAATGGAGACAGTGCAGGGTAGTAGGTAATGCATATGTGGTTGCATCCTGGGGAATGCCAGGAACAAAAGGGGAAAATGGTGGAAAAATATAGGAAGCGCCAACTGTGTTTGTGTAATTACTTTCACTGCCAGAAGGGGGAGACAAAAGTTGCACGTTCCAGGTTTTTCTATATCAACAGGAAGTAATGCAAAATGTGCACCAATACATGTAAATCAGTCCACATGGCCCAAATTTATAATGCAAACTAGCTGTCCACAGTATATATGATACAGTAACTGATACAGTACTGAGCAACACTGTACATCGCCAGCACATTAAGAAATGAAGCTGATTATGTTTGAGTACAAATATTTACCAAAATGATAAATAATTTCTCTCTCTCGAGCACAGGAGTGCACACACAACAATTGGTGTCTGTCTGCCAGTGGCTGTCTGTCATTATCAGCTTTGATAATGTCTAATAGTGTCCTCAACTACCAGGATGAGTTTGTTTCCCCAGCTCTCTGCAGCTCATTGGCTGGCTTCTAATCACCTTTCATTACAGCCTTCTGATCCCCAGCTTCCCTTTGTACACCGCACTTCATCGTCTTTATTTTCTGCTCTAATTGCATGTGAAAGATGCCCCCTTTGATTCTGCCTGCATGCCAAAGTGCTATCAGGGAGGGAGTGTCGAAAAGTGTCATGTGTGTCTGTCTACTCGGAGGGTGAGGGAGCCGCATATTCACCTGCTGAGGACAAACCCGTTTCTCCCCAAGATATGACGTATCTATCACCACCTCAGTGGATATCAGTGCTATCTGTCAACATAACAGCAAAGGGTAGGGGGTAACAGGATTGTGCAGGGGAGGGGTGGAAAGGGGAAAAAAAAAAACCATGGAGATAGGTGCTTTGAATTGCGCACTTATAGTGAAGCACTCAGATGTGTTTATGTGTTTCATTTTTGGAACAACGTGACCATGATGCACCAGGCTTGTCAAGCGTGGCTTGTTTTAACCCACTTTCTTCTGTTAAAAACACAGACTATTCTTATGTAGTTTTTTTCTTCTTTTTTCTCAAATGCCATCATTTGTTGCTGTTCACTGGAGGTTGTGTACCCTCCATGTTCGGGTTGCTCACTGTCACTGGTTAACCTTTTCAATATGATGTCTCTAAGACCTTTGGGGTGGCCACTGTACGCTTCTACAAAGGCTTCCTGTCTGCAGGTTTCATAATCCGGTTCTCCTTCAGCAACTCGGAGCAGGGAAATATACTGCACAAGAGGCACAATTAGATGATGTTGACTCACCCTTTGAAGAATTATCACTCTAGCAAGGGCCTTATTTTGGTAACAAATTCATAGAAGGGCTCTTGAGTGGTCTGGTATCTGTTCATTGTTAAGCTAGTGTTCCAGGATGGGAAAACTGGAACAGGAGAGACACAGACACCTCACTCTGACAGAATCTAATCAAGAGTTGTCCTAACATATTACAACTGACTTAAGCTCTATCTTCCCTCCCAGTTAAGTCTCAAATCAATCAAAATAACTAGAGAGACAGAGACAAGGAGAGAAAGTGAGACAGAGAGGGAAGATTAGGAGATGGCGAGGAAAAAAAACCTCACATCCCTTTCTGACTGAAATGGAAGACAACTTCCGGCTCCAATTTCAGCGTATGCCAGGGCCAGCTGCAGAAAGATAAATGAACTCTCCAGCACCAAGAGGAAACTGATTCTTTATCTGGCACGGCACTATTTACTGACATTAAGAATGATAATATCAATCAGCGGCCGCTGTCAGCAGCTGAAGTGGGCCGTGAGGAGAACAAAGGTGCCACTGTCTCTCTTTTGATATGTTTACAAGGGCATGTTGATGTACCTGCCATTGAGGTGCAAATAATGTCATCACTGCAGACCCGGATCAGGGTGTGCTGCTCCACCTTAGTGATGAGTAAAACTGCCCAGGGCCCTTTCCCAAAGCTGCCGTTCATAGCCAGGAAAAATAGACGTGACGGGTTAATGAGCTTGCAATCACCACAACAAGAGAAGCAGCAGAGCACCAACATGTCCACACTCCCCATCTCCCTGTGAAATATAGCTGTGGGTAAGAGAATTTTTTTCTACCTTTAGTGGTGATGAGCAGGAGAAAACACATGGCAACAGCATCAGGGAAGCGTCTGTGTAATTACTTTTGGCCATCTTTCAAACCTTTCTCTCTCAGGAGAGAGATGTGTGACAACATATGACAAGAAAGCCAACAGGCTTTCCATACAGAATAATGGAATCCATCATCACTGAGGCAGACACACCTGTCTGGCTTTGAGAACAATGCCACACTGCCTATTTATTAGGTGCCAGAAAAGTTTATGTTTGTGCGGTGACAGTGACAGCAACTTGATCCTTTTCATTTTTGGAAGGGGGATCTCAAGCTTTGGGGAAAGGAGGGAGGAGAGGAAAGTCTGACTCACATATTTTCTTCTCTCGGTGGTGCACAGTGAGTTCTCTTTCTTCCTGATAGCTGTCTGCTAAGGAGTCAGAAGACAAATAACAAAGACTGTCATTCTCCAGGAGGCTTTCACTAATTCTTTTTTTCCCCCACCACAAAAAAAAAGATACATATTATATCCTTCTGACATTTCAAGTCCAGGGCCATCTCTATCTTTCCTGGATTTTTCGAGATACGGAATCGTGTAGAAAATCAGGGAGTGGTTTAATTATTTGTGCCAGTTTGACATCTGTATTACGTACGAACATGACTGATTTATAATATCATGATTGGAAGCCTCCGTGGGAACCGTTTCATACAGAATTAGTAAAGATGCCTGCAATCTAATTACCAAAATAATTACCTGATTAAATGTTTACTGTACACATTTGATGCTTGTTTTGAGACAAATACTTCAATTCATAATTTTGAGCCTTATTAAGGTTATCAAGCAATAGAGTGTGCTGTTAGTCTATGACTGCTATCACTTCAGCCTGACTGTCAGCCAGCCATGTTGACATGCTCCTTTACTGTCTTTACCGCTGGCTGCCATCTTAACAGTTAATAATTAGGTTTCCTCCTGCCACAAAGCAGAGTGCCACAGTGACAAAAGCCAATGGCAACTGAGGTGGCGGCTCGGCTGCCACATTATAAATAGTCTGACCGAATGATTAATGAGAGGGGCCACTGAGCTAAAGCAGCAATCTCGCACACAGACAATAGCTGCCTGCACAGCTGCCTGCGCACAAAAAAAAAATTAAACAAAACACAACAAGACAAGCCCTGTCCCCGGATAGAAACAAGAACTGAGGCAGAGTGGCAGGGAAAGTGAAAACATGCCAAGTAAATAAATTACTGAATTTCAACCGACAGCTTATGAAGACTTTATTTAACCTCTAAGCGCTTTTGGGGGATCCTCATTAACATTTTGACATGCTGAGTTGAATGGCGGGGTCAGGCAGGTTCCAAACGCAGGGGAGGTTCAGGAGAGACGGCCATATTCTTTTGTGATGATTGTGGAGCACAGACGTGGGAGAAAAGTGGTAAAACATCACAACATAGTGCCTTAGACAATTAAAAAAATGTGAGAAGCAGGAATTTTGGGCTATGACAAAATCTAATTTGTTTAGAAGAAATTTTTGGTTGTCAAACAAAGAGCAGCTAAAGAGGGTTTCAAGGGCACCACAGGGGGACTTTCTACAGAGTCCAGAAAATAACAAAGAAATGGCTACTTATATTCTACAGCATCATATAAGTCTTACAAAGAATTTGAAAATAGTAGTTTTATTACAGAAAAGCTTCAGTTGTTGCCTAATAGGAGTCCAAATCGGCCACTTCACGTTCAATAAAACCACTATCTGTTTAAATTATGACATTTTGCCTGCTTGTTTCCCTTCTACATGTCAGTTCTGAGTTTTGACAATGAGCCATATTTCCCTCCCTGTTACCATCACCGAACTTCATGTCACTCCAGAGTAATATGGGCTGAACATTTCTACTGTTAATGCTACCCTTTACCATTTTTAAATTATATTCATCGAAGCAGACACGTCAAATCAATCAAAGGATGACAGCGAATGGATAACAACAGTGACAACAGTGACAAATATCTGTTTTTCTCTTGAGGGAAAGTTCCACAAACATGGATGTTCCATTCTGCTATCGGTCAACAATTATCTTGAATATTTTCTTGCTTCAAGCAGGTTTTGCTATTTGATGGGCCTTATTCTTCGCCTCCACTTTGCTGTGCTCAGCTAGCAGGGCTCTCAGTCGTCACAACATCTCCTTTTAATGCCCCTGACAGGGGGTTATTTGCTCCTATATATGTTTTCTCTCCAATTACACCATGGCAGGCTGGAGGCTGCCAAGCCACGCTGCTGAGATGCTGATGGTCACCTCTTTGACTAGTCCTTCCTGCCTCCTGCACTATATTTTTCATCTTTTTAGATTCTATTAGAGAGGAGGACTCTCTCATTTGTCTGTCCTTGGTCGAAAGTGTTGTTTAACACCTGACAAGCATCAGCGCCACAATGTGAACTATTTGGCATAGGACGGCAGTATTGGACCTCTATTCTCAGTTTTATTTTTCCTTCAAGGTGCACTGTATGTCTTGTAAGAAAACAGAATCAACATTTTACAATAGCAGAAATTCTCACAATGAAGATTCAGTGCATTTAGTGTATGTGAAATAATGGAAGAAGTATTTCATATGCAAATAATTATCCAAACAGACAACGCAGATGCAGTAACCTGAGCTGTCATGGGGATTTGAATTACCACACACACTTTCTTAATTATGTCAAAATGTTGCAGCTTGAATAATTAATGCAAAGCACAATGCTAATCCACACTAAAAAAAATGCATATATTATAATAATTTGCTTGATCCTTACAGCAATAAGGCCGCTCAAAGATAAAGTAAAATGATACCAAGGGACTGATATCTCAAATATACAACATGCAAACCCTCTGAATCAATAGAGCAAAACAGACAGCATTTGTGAGTATAGCTTTAAGCTAAGTGGGATGCCAAATGCAAAGGCTGCCATTGATACCACAATGAAAAATGCATGATTTCAGAGAGAGCAGCCTTTTATCTACAAGGCAAGATCAATAGTGGGAAGGGGTTATGGAATCAAAGTTGTTTTGCTGGTGCAGTAGTTAACTGACACTCTTAAAAACATCTGAACACAATTTGAGAGAACAAAGCATGCTAAAAGACAATTGGAGGAGAGTGAGGTGAAGTTCTGTGGGTTTATAAACTTTCTTTTCACATTCAGGAAGGCAGTATCAAACATTGAGTGTACAGGGCAGAAAAAGTCAGATTCATTTACCACTGACAAGCTCTATGCAGAATCATTACATTTCTTTGTTTCTCAGCTTGAACTACAGCAAAATAAAAATTTAAATCACTAAAGCCAAAATGACAAATTCTGAATCGACAAGACACTGCAGTTGTTTTTAACAAAAAGATAGCATGCTCTTTTTTGTGTGAAAAAAAAAAATCCTTTAATCTTCAATTGTACATGTAGTGCAGATGAAGGGAATTCTCTATTGAATACAAGGCGGTGAAGGTAGCACACATGCTTTATTAAAGTAGCATTATCTTAATATTGAAAAATACTCTATTACTGGTAACGTTAAAAATCTTACTAAAGAGCAGAAGTGTTGACAGAAGGCAATTGCAAAAATTGCTAATTAAGCAAAATAGCATAATTAACAATACTATTTTTTTGTATCATATGCTGTGTTACTGCATTAGAATGTTACTAATTAATTAGCATTTTATGGCCGTTTTATTAGCTTTACATAGGGTTGGGTAGTTGTGATGTAAACAATGCACTCTATATAAACTGAGCCTAAAAATAACTAGCTGCCAGTTAAATGTACTGGAATAAAGAGTAAAGAGTATAAAATGAAAGTGCCCAAGTACAATTTTGAGATACATATACTGTATTTAAGTATCGCAAAAGTACCTATAGCAGAAACACAGATCTTTGCTTATGTCCTACATGGATTTTTAAAATATGTATAAAGCACACTGATGTTGATTCAAAAGCTCTGCCTGTTCTGTGCTAAAACTAATCTTTCTGCCCACCCTCACACAGCGTCCGACCATTGATTTCAACATAACTCTGACAAAGCTAATTATTCTATAACTCAAGCCAGGCCTCTGTCGTGACCTTCGCTCTGTGGCTGGACTGAGGAAGAGCCAGCAGCTTTCAGCAGAGGCTTGGGCCTGTCTGGCCTGAGAAGGTGACAGGAGATAGACAGACAAGAGAGACACACACAAAAAAGAGGAAAGGGTCACAGAAGAGAAATAGAGACACAAGAGAGTGAGACAGAGGGGAGAAAAGGGAGACACAAAGGGAGAGGGGAAACATGAGAGAGAGAGAGGGAGAGAGGCAATGAAAGTGAGTGGAAATGACTGACAGTCAGAGGATTCATCACAGGTAGAGAGTGAAGGTTCTGGCCACAGAGGGACCTGGTGAGAAAGCTAACAGATCGCAATCTGAGTTTTCACTCTGCGCCGCGGCTAACAGCTAGCAGCTACCCTGTCACCGCTGCCTAAACAAGCCCAGTGTTTTCATCTCCATATACAACGCGGCACTCTGTCTTTTCTTCTGATGGAGATAAGATGTATAAATTATGAGCAGCTGACAAAGTCTACTCCAGCGCCCCCGGCGTCTCATCAATCACTAGCCTGTGTGTCAGCAGGTAACTGACGTGGCCCCCGGAGGCACAGCCCCCTCTTTAGGTGTGTGAGTGTTTTTGTGTGGAAAAAAAAAATGTGTGTTTGCTACTGTGCAATTGGGCTTTTTGTGCACATCTGAGCATTGTGTCTGTGTCTATGAGAGGTTGTGTGAACAGCTGATTCAGTCTTAACTTCGTGCTGTAAGAGACAAAAAAGAAAATGAAACACATACAATCCGTACACACCAGCTACTCAAAAACAACTCCTGAGTATGTGTGTGAAGTCAAGGTTTTACTGTTATACCTTGGGGTTATCTGATGTACTGATATACTCCAAAGAGAAAGCTAAATGCTAGAAAGAAGCAAAAGCACGAAGCTACTAAAAAAAAAAAAAAGAAAAGAAAAAAAGGGTGAAACTGGGAGCCAGCCTGCTGGGCGGAGCGCTGGAGGCCTTTGAAGGCCAGTGGTCGACCACCCAGTATGATTATTGGCATTAACAGTTTTCCATGAACCCCAGTTTCCTCTGTCTATAAACGTAACATGGTCTGAGCCTTTAGTTGTGAGAGAAGCCACGACAGGATTACAATAGAAAAACAAAACAAAACAAAAAATAATAACATTTAAAATGCATTTCCAGGGTACTGAATTTCTCTTTAGTTCAGATATTACAAATGGCAGCACTTGAGTGTTTAATACATCATTGCTAAAGTAAGCAACATAATTACACTGTGTCAGCAAAACAGCACAATTACAAGCTACAAGTTGTCAGTGTCTGATTTCATATCGTTTCCATTTACTGGCTTTTCACTATTCATGTTTAACAGAATTAAGACTTAATTTGATTGCAGTAATTACAAGCTGTAGTGTCCAAACTGAGCAGATTATATTGGTATTACACAGTGGTAATAATAATTGAAAAAAAACAAAAAAACAAAACAAAACAGCAAATAAAGTCTTTTGTGGATTTTGTGCCACAGTTTGTAGATTTTGGCTTCCAACACACACAATACAGATAGAGCCTCTGTTAGTTAAAACTGAATTTCCATTCAAGGACAGTTGATTTGTACTTAGAAATAACTGCATTCAATGAAACATTAATTCCTTTTGGAGTGAGCTGATATATAACCTCAAACCACATCTCTGCAAAATTACACAATGTTTGTGCAGACGGCCCAAAGCTGGTAGCGTTTGCTTCGCTCACGCAATATCGATCTGCTGTCTTGAAGTGAAGTTCAAGAAGGAGAGAGTGAAGCAGAAAATTTTGGCTCCCCACAGGGACAGGAGAAACAGCTCATCTCAGCACCAAAGAGAAGGAGGGCTGTCATGTTTCGTGTGATGAGCTGAAAGACTAGACGCGGCCTGGAGCAGCGGCATATTCTTTCCCCCCATAAACAAACCTCCAAAAAACAAACAGTTCCACCCCACAGAGAAGGAGATGGGACGGTGAGACAAGAGGGAAGGGCAGACAGGTGTCGGGGGAAGAATGACATCCGTGACAGAGGGCACTAAGAGACAAGCTGGTGGAGATGAGAGGACGAACATCATGAAAGGTGCATCAGGCTTGTCGTCTCCCTCTTTCTGCCCTGCTGGTTTGGTTTGGACTGTAGGCTAAGACTTCATATTTTGATCAAACTGGCATCTCATGAATTATGTACCATACACCATTAGCATAAGGTAGAGCCATCGCGGTATCAATGATACTGTTGTTTTGAGGGGGGTCAAGTCCTGAGACACATTATCTTTGAAAACCCTTCTAGAGAGAAAGAAAGAAGATGTCTGGAATTCAGCTGACAAAAGCACTCAGTCGTCCTGAAATCTGATGAGTCTGACAGGATGTGAGCCCATCTGATCTACTGCCGTTTCAATATTCCCTTACGGCGGGGGAAAGACAGAACGGACATGCTGCTCCTCGCTGCGCTTTTAGCACAGGTGTGATGAAAGTCAGAGCTGCCGCAGCTCGGCCCACCTCTCGGGTTACCTCCGAACACGTCTGATGACGGACGTTGCCAGTTGGCAAGCAAAACGCTGGGAAGCGATGCCCGTTTGCACCCTACCCATCTGCCTGCTGCATGGAAACAGCGTATCAGGTGATCCCGGGGGATGCGTATTATCATATCATATTAAATGTCCAGGGCTATGCGTTGCAGTTGTAGGTTTAAACAAGATAAAAGACACATCTTATAGAATGGGACAAAATGGGTTGGCGCTACAAGGTCAGCGCTGTCAGTTTGACTGTGGACATCTCTTCTTCTGGGAGTTGTTTATCACTTTGAGGTAAAAGAGAACCGAGAAGAAAGACAAACAGTAATAAAGAGAAATAGAGATCCACTGTCTGTCAGAATGGCTCCGTTTGCCACCCACCACCACAGTGCAACACTTCCCGTATTCACTTAATCAGACTTGATGATATGACAAACCTTTGTTCCACACTGCCTGGAGAAGTTATCCTTGAAATAAAATATGTGTTACTAATCATGACTTACAGTACATCTCACAGGATATCTTATTACAGACCTTTGCAGTTCATTGGCTCTGATTCAGTTGCTTAAGTATGGTACAGAACAGTCGGAGTCAGACCTATTCTGGGAAGAGGCATTACGAATCTGTCAGCTTGCAACTCAACGCCAGCTGCAAATAGACAGCGAATGAGGCTGTCAGAGGTTATAACACCTTTGACAAACATTGAAGGATGCAAATAATTTGACGGTGAAAATTAGAAAAGATGTCAGGTTGATTAAAAAAAGTTAGGAGCTTTGTTTTAGGATGCAAAGGATTCGGATATTGTACTTTAATCACATATTTCAGAAAATGGAAACTTGCATCTTTGTTAAGCTCTCATGACAACAACTAATTCTTTGCAGATTAGTGACACTGAAACATTGCAGCATTGAGGACCTTCACCCACTTCACTGCCCACCGGCGCCCTGTCACCCTATTCCAATCCTTCGCAGCCTTCCCCAACACTCCCATGAATGACAGAAAAATGCCGTCTGAGTGTCACTTGACCCCTCTGCCCCCGCAGTGACCTCTGGTGCACCCTGGGCTGCCCACACTCTTTCACATATTTCCACCGCTAAACAATCATGTCTCCCTCTCCTCCTCTGTCTCAACTTAATTTCCTCTGTCCAACTCTCCCATCACCCTGTTCATCTCCCTGTTTTTTCTCATCCATGTTCTACTTCTATTCAAAACTTGAGAAGGAAAAAGGAAAAAAAGAAAGCCTCTTCACCAGTAGAAAACACAGGGATGAGTGGCTATTCAGAGAGTGATTGTTGGGGAAGAGGGGGCTGCTGTGTTTGTAAAATGCAGATTGGGAGGTGGTGAGTAGATTTTGTAAAGATGCCTATAAGAGGTGCGTGGTGTAAGGGCACACTTCAAACTTATATACGAGCAGAAGTGCTGAGCAGTCTGTCGGAAGCACACCACAAAGACTGATTCACAAGAACAGGAAACTGTTAGATTATTTGGACCGGACACAATAAAGCTTTTATTTATTTGCCTTTTTTTTTTTTTTTTTTACAAGCTCAGTGCTCTTTAAAACAAACGCCTACTCTCAATAAATCACCCCAGAACTATTTATCTCATAACCTGAAGTGCCTCCCTTAGGTTAACTGTGTGTGGTGCAAATATTATTGAAACTGTATGTTCCCTCTCTGTCACTCAGAAGCGAGTCTCCTGACAAGCTAAGCCCTTAATGCACCAGATTTGACTGGCTAATCCTGTGAAAAACCATCCTTTTTGTCTCTCAGATGGAAAGGTCACACAGCAAGGTCTGGCTTCCTTCAACCTACAGTATTCCCCTCGTCTTAGCCTCCAACCTAAACATGCTCCAGCCCTCATCATTGGCCTCTTCTGCCCCTCCTCAACCATCTACCCACCCGCATGCATAAGCTACAAAGCTGGAGGTGTCAAGACTACCTGTCTCAACAGCACCCCCCTTGCCTGACCTGCGGATAGCCCTAAGGGACATTAATTATAGAGTAGTCTGACTTGTTGAGAGGAAAGAGACAGACAGACAGAGAGAGAGAGAGAGAGAGCGAGCTGGCAAGGGAGAGAGACACAGGGAGTGAAAGACGGAGAGAAAGCCGAAAAAGATAAATGCAGAGATGTTGTTACAGAAGCTGTCACCTCCTAATCATGTCATCCCGCTGTACAGGGTTGATGCTGAGGCTTTACTCGATCAGGTTTCCCATTCATCACCGGGGTTGGTTGGTGGTGGAGGTGTCGGAGGATGTGGAGAGGCGATGTAGACTGATAATTCGTTTTCCCACAGAGTTCAAATTTTAAACTTGTAATGTTCAAACCCGACCGTTTCTCTGAGTCAACTGGCCCCAAAAACAAGATTTGGGTCAAAACGGCACGTGTGCCCTGTCTCTACTGAGGAGTTTCAGATGATACCTGTCATTTAAAACTTTTAAATACCTGTTAGCTGTTCTTTTAGGATGTCAGATGTGTTTAAATTATGACGTGTACGGGCTATGGATCTAACTGTTTACACAAAGTGAAATTACAATATTGCATTGCCAGTATTTCTGGTTCAAGGATCATTTAAAAGGAACACGCAACATAAAACCACCGCATCCATTCCTGTGTGTTCAATACTGTGCTTGTGGGCAAAAACATGGGTCTATGATAATATCACATCTCAGTGTGTGTTTTAAAGATTCTCTGTGGACAGCAATGTCTACTCCACAAGCCTGGTTAGACACTCAACGGCCACTGTGTGATCAGAGCAATCTGTCCGAACAAATGGAAGCTTCTCTTGCACATTACTGTGTTAGATTAGACGACGCTTGGTCATTTGATTCCCTACTGTCTCGACAGCTCCTGTTTCTAATGGACCGAGTAGGATTTCACAAAACGCAAAATAGGAGGAGGTCAACGTGTTTGAAGGTTACCCCTGTCGGCGAATCAAAATAAATAACATTCAGGTGTGCTATTCTCTGTCAGTTGAGTGTCTTAATGATGCCAAGTTAACACATACTAAATAACAGTGTCTCCCTATGCACTGACAGCCTCAGAAATAATTGACCAGCATGCTCCAAACTGAGACGCAGTAGGCAGAGAATTCAATCCTGCGGCTGACAGAACCCATTGAGCATGTCACTAGACTTTGCATTATACACAAAGCAATGTCAGGTCAGGGATGCGGCCTCCTGCTAGTTATTTGCGATTGCATCTCTGAGGGTAAATTACCTGGCTCTCCATAATATGGTCTAGTTAACTAATTTCCTGACAGTACAGTGCCTCATAAGAAAAGTCTCAGATTTACTGCCTGTCAAAAACAAGACGGACTGTTTTTTTTTCTCCTTCTTCTTCTTTTCTTTTCTCCAAATGCTTGGCACCCTCTCAAATAAAAGCTCATATTCAATATCCTCTCAGTGTGCCGAGGACATATCTAATGCCAGACAAAGACGTACGGCTGAAAATGAACAAAAAGAAACATAACCTTATTATGTTTGAAAGCAACCAGCAGTGTGTCATTTCATCCGGTTCCCATGTAAAAAAAAAATTCTGCTGGAGGGTTGTAAGACTTCTAAAGCTAATACTAAGGAAACAGGGAAATCTATTATCCAATATCCTTCTGACCTGCGCACACTAACAACTACAGACATACAGTATATGGTGTCTTGTCATTTTGTTGTTATACATGTGTAAATCATTCCCTCTCTGTCAGAAATGAGACTTTGAAACAAAACCTCACCTCACCAACAGGGTCACCGGGAAACCGAATCCCGCACAGACAAAGCGTAGTTTTACCTGCGAGAGCACGGCCTGCCACTGATAGCGACACAACATGACAATAACTCAGCGACTGCCTTTAAGCTACGCTGTGCAGGGTGCACAATGCGGTCTCACAGAATACCCCCCACACAACACCACCCCACCGCAGAGCTCAACAGTGTCTGTTTTAAAGTTCACAATGCGGCAAATGGTCTGCCTACCCTTCCTTTTCTCTCTTTTTGTATGCGTTCCCACTCAGCTGGACGATGCGGCCTATCATCGTCTCCACAATGACAGTAGGTGGAAACGCTAGCTTTCATTACACAAAGTATAAATAGTGTAATCTATCAGCCCTGCCAATCAGGATGATTGATTATGGCCTGTCAGGGAGGAGAGTGACACATTAGAAAAGTTTGGTTAACAATGCCTGTAGCTGGTGCGGGGCTGCTGCCACCCAGCCCAGTGATTAATGTGTTGTCAGTCTGTAATCCCACACCCACGCTTAATGAGGCAAGAATTTATCATCTCGGCAGAGTGGCAGATGTCAGGGGGAAAGGAATCCAAGTGGCTGGAAACAATATACTTTTTCTAGCCTGTGCTTGACATGTCTGACAAGCTCTAAAAACCACAAAGAAGGCCTGTGTAAGCACAAACTTCAGTAGAGGGACTTTCGGCTTTGGCTCCGTCCTCTGTTGCATGCTCATGAAAAGTCGCTGCTGCTGAAAGAAGACTCCGTCTCCATTAACACTGCACTGAACAGCAGACACAACTGGCATAATGGATTAAAGCTCAAGTGATTCAGCATACCGAGGGAGGGGAAGTCCAATGCATGATGATTATGCATATTAAAAGGAAAAAAACATTTACAGGTTCTTACTAATGAACCAAAACTTTCGCTTTGGTCCCTGTGATGAATTATAAACAAATGTGACACTTTTGTATGCACTGTATCTACCTCATCGTGCACAGATGTCAATCTCTAAAGTTCATTAACTTTTTAACTAGCATATGAACATCTGCATGTCATAAACAACAACAGCTTTGCTTGAATTATCTGATAAAAATCTGAAAGTAATTTAAAGCCAAGCTGTACTGAGAGGGGGCCACATGACAATCAACTTGAAAGTAAACTATAAAGTGCTGAAAAAGTGATTAATGTGCACAGCCAACGCCGATTAAAAGAGACAGGCATAAAAATAAATGATCTCTTCCAGAGATTTAAACTTTATCACTCTTTTGTGGAGACACCCAGTGGGGTAGGGGTGAGAAAGAAAGATGTTTTTTTGAGCTCATAAAACACTAAGCCGGCTCTCTCATTAGGCTAGTAGCATCTTCCTGTCACCAAAGGGACCAACAGGGAGGATTAGCTGTGATTGAACTGATAGGCCAATGTACTGGGACACCGCAATATGTAACAGCTAAAGGCATCAATTGAAAAGAAGTGTAGCTGAAGAGATGCCTTAGTGGCAATAATATTGCTGCTCAAGTGTTTGTGGAGTTCAGGAACCTCATGATATGCAATAAAAAACAAATCTAATGTTGACAGATTTTACTTTACATGTATCCATAACTTTTTAAGTGTTTAATGATCCTGGCAAGTGGAAATTTGTTATCTCTCTGTGGTTTTCAGTCTCTAAAAGGCACTTTAAAAATCATGAAATCACTATCAAAACAGTTATATAGTGGATTTTGTTGGGAAAGTATGTTTAAAAAAGCGAAATCTTTGGAGATTACAAATCCCAGGCTCACAATATTATTAGAGTAATAAAAACTGAATAGACTTTTACAGATTAAAAAAAAAGCTACATGATCGATCACATGATTTGTCAAAGTTTATGAAAACTTGAGATCAAAATGGGAGAGGAAGACATCTCATTATTGCTGCCCAGCCTTGGCCCGTTTTCTGACAGGCCTCAAACTCCACCGTTAAACACAAGAGACGTCAAGACAACAAATGCTTCACCGCAGAGGCGTTCCTTCTCTGTGCTGGATGCCAGCAGGAGGAGAGGAAAATCAGTTAATGCAACGGGGCCACTTCAGTGTCTCATAAAAGCCCTTACGAAAACACATGTTTGTTTTTATGCGCTGCGTTTCGCCAAAAAATGAAGAACACATCTATCATTTTCGCCTGCGAGAGTGACGTGACACTCGGGTCACGTATCCCATGTCTCCGGGCTTTGAAAGAGGCAGTAAGTCAATATTGGCACTCTTACTTACAATTAATTGTACTTTAAAGTTTTACAGTGTGTTTATGATATGCAGGCCCTGGATGATTTATGTGGACAGTGTGAGTCACTCCCTCTAATTGCAGTTGTTTTCCCAGTTTATAACCCCTGCATGACCTCTCAATGTAAGCTGCCAGCGCTCAGAATCGAGCTTGTTGCACCGCTCCAAACTCTGGACACGCTCATACTTCAGCAGTTAGAAATCAGTTACAGAGAAATACTCACATGGAGGCATTCACCACTCACTCAGATACTGACAGGCAAATACACATACCTAAGAGAATGAACATGTGGCTCCCTGGAAATGTCTGACACAAACACGCAGTGTGTTTCGTCTATCACACAAACTAAACACGTCCAAACAATTATAAACAGCTGTTTCAACATTTAGGATATGTTATCATTAAAAGACGGAGAACAGCAGTGTCTCAAGTGATGCAATTAACAGATAACAAGACATTATGTAAGATGGGGAAGAGAACATAATTTGAAAGCAAGCAGATCACAATCTGTCAGTGAGTTTATTTGTCTGAACATAAAGCAGACAGGCACTTAGTGTGGTTATATTTTGCCCACAATTCCTCCTCAATCCACAGTGCCGTCCTTATACAACCTACTGTATAATATTAATTCAGGAATGTGTCATGAAAGAAAGGTGACAAATCTGGGTTCTGTATGTATAATAGCCGCTGCAAATACAGAATCTATCAGAGAGTGAGGAGTGGTAATAAACTTGCTTCCACAGCAATCTGTTGGGTTATATTCCCTTCCCCTGTTGAGAACCATATTCTTTGAGTTTCCTCCGAGGACACATTTGTTCAGTAAAATGATTCAGCAAACCCACTGAAGGCACATTCACAAAGCGCTATATTGCATGCTGTTTGTTATGTTTGAGAGCTTCGGGGAACCCATAACTCTCCAGCACAGAGATGAACGTGGCAACATACTTTACCGTGTACGTCTGAGGAGGCAAAACAACCAACCTAACGCAAAATACGTCCTCTCCCTTCCAGAGTTGCATTGCAAAAAAGCCACAATCATGCATCACATAATGCACAATCATGGCTCTTAACCCGTGCACTCTATCTTAGATTTGGACTGCTGCCTTCAGTGCAAACTTAAAATGAACCGCTGTCTGCTGCAGAGTAAAACAGGTTAGTGTCTGGGGAAGAAAAAACAGAACTGAAAAGATCCACTTGAGGACTTTCCTGGCTCTGTCACTGTCAATTCCCCTGAAGAACCGTTACCCTGTGTGCAGAGACTCATGGGACCCAGGAACTGGCTCAAGCCACCCTGCAATGCAGTCTGCTTTACATTATACGCAGAAGGATGTGGGGGAAGCAAAAAAAAAAGAAAAACTTGTGTTCATGATAGAAAATCAAGTCAAATACTTCATCCAGGCATAATCTAAGTGACATCTGAGGAACATTTATACCCGCTGACGTAGCTACCAAGCTGTGCTTAGTGAGGGGGACCATGGAGTTACTTCATTCACTGTGAAACACTCTTAAACATGTGGCAAAGAGTAAATGTTATTCTACTAGTTAAATTTGCTATGCACCGTTTTTTTTTTTTTTTTTTTTAGCTGCGCTCAGGATCTGAAAACAGAATGTGCTGTCACAGTATTTTGATAGACATGGCCAGTTTAACCCAAGGGTTCGACAGCATAATGTGGGCTCGGCGGCAGAGCGGAGGGAGGTGGAGGAACGGAGCCAAAAAGTACCACATGTATTTTCCGAAAGCAGCCCAACGCAGTCCAAATGACTCTACGTGGTTTAACGCCATTTCATTCCATGACCTCTAAGTCCTCAAAGAGAATTATCACATTATAGCATTCCAACACGCCCAATTTCCCAAAATACAGCTCAAGGCTTTTCCACTCTGACTCTGCTTAGTGTTGTGGTTTTGGGAAAACACTTCAGTCGTCTCTGCTGTGTTTTTCTGTTTACTTCAGGTATTTATACATTTTTCTCTCTCTCATCTTTGGCATTTGCATCTGGTTTTGTCCAAATGTGTGTCCTTTATGCAGAAATGCAATTTAACAAAAGCCCAAAAAGAGAAAATGATCCTTCCGCTACTTGAAACACTGGAACAGACACAACTCATTGTCACCCACTTGGTGTGTAATGGTCACTAGCGCATGAAGACACACAATTAAAACCAGCTATTGCACTTGACCACAAATCTTTGTTTTCTTCTGTGTAAGAAAGTGTCTGGTTTGACTTTGTGACAAGAAGTTTCACTTTTTACATTACATATAAAGGATTTTTTAAATTAATTCTGCCATCACAAGTCTCATCATAGGTATGTTTCTGCCTTCTCCTGCACACAACCGGCTGCTGACTGCCTGGTTGTAATTTAGGCAACATGGAAAACACTGGGAATGTATGAAAAGTTATGGTGTTCAGATTGTGCTAAAGACCATAACTGCTTTATCAGAACCATGTGGCGTTGCTCAGTGCCATGCCATAATGGCATGATTGAAAAGGAGTTTAAGCTGTGGTCATACTCCACTCTAATATGACTCAAGAGAGGTCTCAAAAGTTCAGCACTGTCTCTCTGAAAGCGAGCCTGTAAACTATTCCAATATATACATCATGCAGCGAGAATGATCTGATGGAGAAGGGGCTCTTTATTCAAATTTATGCTGTCATGAGTGGGCATGTATGACTGTAACTCTGCTGCAGTTTCTGCTGTTACTAAGGTTTCAATTTATCTACGGTCCAAACAAGAGTTGTCATATAGGATGACATAGGAGACATAACTAAACGCAAAGGAAAAAGGATACAGCTGAAGTAAAAAAAAAAAATAAAAAAAAAAGGCACAAATGAACTTCTTAAATTACATTTGTGGTATCCTGTAATTTTTTTCCTCCAATACTTGCACTAATTGAGACTCAAATGGTAGTGGAAGCGACAGAGACAGCTAATTACCATCTTTTGTAATGAAGCTAATGGCAGACATTGTACCACGAGCCACTGTTATGAGCAACACCCTGCTGTAGCAGACATAAAAGCAAATACAAATATCTAATTATGCCATCATCTCTCCCCACTTTCCTGTTCGGTTGCAGACGTTCCGCTAATTGGTGGCCCGCACTATTGGTCAGCTTACAATCACTCTGATGATGCAGACAATTAGAGCCGGGAGGTACTCATGGCTCATCAAGTCTGTGATAGCTGACACATCACGTCTCATCTAACTCAAAACAAATGCCATGGAAATGCTGCCGTGACATCCTGCGGCCTGGACGCTGAGTATGTCCAGCTAAGGAAAAAAATCCTCTTCATTGTGTAGATTCAGTCAAATGCTGCTAATAAGGAGCTGTGGGTACGACAGCAGGAGAGTGTGCAGGCGCTCAAAATACTGTGTTAGGTAGACGCATTTTCATCAAAGCTGTAACCTTTTACTTTGCATAGGGAATAAATAATCATATACAGCAGGTTCAAAGACACAAAGACACAAAAACACACACATCATGTCAGCTAGAATCACTGATTATCTCTCCTTTCATCTGAGGCTGTGGCGACAAAGGCAAACATTTCTTTTTCACTGACAAGCTATGTAAATAAAATCTTAAAAGTGACTTTACCCTGCCAAAAATCATTGTAGAGGTCCTTATTTTCTTTTTATATAAAGTGGATGAGCAGTGTTTTCAATCCACTTTTCTCTATCTACCAACCATGGCAGACTGAGGTTAAATTATTTCAATGTTTTGCTTTCTCACTTGCCACTTGCATGAAGAATCAAGAACAAAGCATAGCATGAACTGACACCAAAAGAGTACACTATCTTATCTGATTGTCGGAAACAATAAATATTTTGTTTTCCTTGTGCACTTTAAAACCCGACATCGACTCACATGCTTCTGATTTGTCACTGGATGCCTTCGCTCCTGCTACTCTGGATCCATTTTTACCTCCCAGGCTCGTTGTCAGAGCCCCTGAGACCTTGAAACAGCAAAGCTTAGCTGATCCAAACAGTAAATATTTCATGACCTCACAATTACATGAAATCAAATATAGGCAAAAGATGTTCATCTGTATTGTACTGTAAAAGGGGAAGAATACAGGGACTGAAAAAAAGGGAGGAAAAGAGGTGACATACTGGTGAACCCCCCCGAACTGTAATTAGTCTACACGGCCCAAAACAAGAGAGGGACGGATAAATGCATGGGGTTTGAGATAATTAAGCGATTGTGCGTGGCATGTTACGTGAGCCGTCACTCCAATCACCAGCCATGTCACACTCGGCAACGCAAGTGCGACCGGACAGACGCCCGTCGTCTTTGATCTGGGCTCATGCATACGGAATCAGGTCAGGCCGTGGTCACACACATTTACACACACACACGCACGCACTGACGCACAACACACATGTATGCTTTAAGTCGTAGGAGAGACAGAGACTTTTCAAAGGGCCACAGTTAGCAGGACCTCTGTAAAGGGAGACTGACAGTCAAGCATGCACAGGAAGAAAGGAAGGATAAAGGACGAGAATAGAAAAAGGGAGGAAAGGGATGAATGGGACAAATCCACTCAATACATCTGACTTAAACAGTGCTTAAAAAAATCAAAAACAGAGCTTAACTTACAGCTTCTGATTTGGGTTTGACCACTTTCATGAAAGCTCCTCTTGCTTGTGCCTCCATCACTTCTTTTCTGGTTACTTTCCTGGTGTCCAGAAACTTCAGCTGGGGTAACTTGTACAGAACAAAGTACCTGCGAGAGAAGAAACAATTCAGCTGCACCATACCGCTGCTGCCTTAAAAGGCCTCCTTGTAGGTCGGTTCTTGACAACAGTGACAAACAGAGAATCTAAGGAAGTGTGTAAACCGTGATATACTAATCAAACTGACACAAATTCTAATATGTAAATGCACGCATCAACTAAACTTGAAAAGAAGCCATGTTTACCGAGATTTAATGGTGATGCAGATTTAATGGTGATACGTTCTTGTATGTAATAACCTTCAAAGCTGATAAGAAGAAGGGAAAAAAAAGTATGACATATAAATAGCACGAAAGAAGATACAACCCGTCTGCCAGAGCTGTCATTCTGGTAGCATCACAGATATCTCTCTAAGCTTTCAGACACACTCTGTCTTTCATTGGGAGGGAGAGAAACGTCAAAAGATAATGGCTGGAATACATAGATGACAACAGATCCTTTCACAGACAGGCAGGGATAGAGGAACCAGTATGTCAAGGCTGAGCTGGTAGCCAAAAAGGACGCGCATGCAGCCCCTAAGTGGAGGGTGAGAAAGGACAGGGGTGGGGGGATATGGGCACAAACAAGACCTGTGCGCAAAGGGCTGTGACAAATTGATGATAGCGATGGCGATGAGGGGAGATGGCAAAGTCCGTGTCAAGTTTTCAACACCTGGGGATAATAAGGAGGAGGTTCTGGGATCATGTTTGGACTGACAAGGAACAGAAAAGATCTCCACCCAAAATTAAGGAAGAAAAAAATAATTTGAAAGAGAAATAAATCAGAAAAGAGCGCATATTGGGCGAGACAAATGTTTGAAAAGCCACATATATCACACGGCCCTAGGTGCCGTCTTATAGGAGCATTATTATAGGTAAAAATGACCTGCTCCTAACCCCAATAAGGACCCCTTTTCTGATGAGAGCACCGGCACTCAAATCCAAGAGGCCCCCTCATCCCCATCCGGTGTCTCCCTCCGTGTAAAAGGACTTTGTTCAGGGCATTTCCATGATGAAATGTGAAGATGCCCTTGGGAAACATGCAGAGAGGTTATTCTCCATAGGTAACCTACCATCACGGGGTCAGAGCAGATGACAAGGCTCTGTCAGCCAGTGGGGATATTAATGATTCAACCCCAACCACAGAGGGAGGATAAGAAAGCAAAGGAGACGGGGGGGGGGGGGGGGGGGGGGGCAGGGCGTGGTGGGAAGGGCTGACTGGGAAGAAAGAAAAAAACTAGGTGCACTTTATTTAGGCAATACCAAATATGACTTTTGTTGCCCCTTGGATGTTTTTTTTCTGCAATAGAAGTAAGAATAAACAATAAATAGATGCTTTAATTCACGGGTTACATAATTTCTTATACTTTCCCAATTACATTTTTTGACAGAGCACTATAATTTGGTACAAATAACTGAGAAAACAAGCACAATTGAAAGAAAAATGTTTTTTTTACAACAGAAACTGCAAATGATTTAATTGCATAGCTAGTCAGCATTGATAGGTATCTGTTTATTTCCAGAGGAACTTCTGTCAGATAATTCAATTCCAAATGCGATTAATAAAAAAAAAGGAAAAAGTAAAGTTTATTCTCTATATTTTCTGTGCTATAACTTGCCTGCAAACTCCAGCTACATTGTTGTTCAGCTGACCTCATCTGCAATGCGGCCACACTGATACACTTTCAATTTTAAAAGCCGTAACATTTGCTGTGTTTACGCCTAGAGCCCACATTACTCCTAAAACGGACACTTTTGGAAACGATGACGCAGACATCAATATTTTCTTCCTGACTGGAACTTAATTTTAAGTACATGTTGTTCCCTGATTCATCACACTCCTATCATGTGAGTGCTTTCTGGTCAGAAAACTAAAATATCAGCCATGACTGCAGCGTGGATAACGGATTACAGGCATTACTGACCTTGTTGACTATGCTAGCAGCTGTTGTGCACTTAAGAAAATCTCTGGTCTTAGTTTTGGTCATTGCTGTTCTTCCTCTCTGGCATTTTACACAAAGTCTTGCTCTGTTTACACCGGCATCCATGCCCAATATACAGAAACGGTCATGTGAAATGATGTTCAGGCATGTTGGTTTGCACTGAGATCATTTGTGAAACAGGATGAAAATGCTTGCTTTTCTCAAGATTATTTTCTGTTAAAATGAAAAGTGGAGATGTAGCTATAGAAGGTGGTTAAAACATTTCACAAATGATTGACTGAAATTTGAAAGCTTATAAATTCAATACAATGTCTGTTTTTGGTGTTTTTTATGTGACTCTTGCAAAATTATGTCGTTTTCCCCTCCATTACAGTTGCTAAAGTATTACTGCTACAGAGAGTAACCAGAAAACTTTGAAAAAAGAAACCATTGTGTGTCATTTCTATGCAGCTGCATTTATAGCAAAAGCATAAAAGGTTGAGTAAACACAAAGTACAGCTGGTGGCTGAGGCACATCAGGCTTCTCTTTGATTTGCCACAACAGGAGACTGGACAAACTGATAAGTTTTCACAAGATAAGAGGTTAAAATGTCACACAAAAATCATTCATTGAGAAAGAGAGAAAAACAGTTCAAGTTGTAAGTATTGTCACAACAGCTCCATGTTTTCCAGATGAGGAGTGGGTGTCTTACGCTGCATAATCAGTTACCATATTAAACGCATAACATTACAGGGTTGAACTCTTGTGTTATTGTAGTACTGCACTTGGCCACTGAGCCCACAGTCATCTAAGAAAAGGGCAACATTTAACCTCCCTGCAGACTACACAATACTGTGTGAAAGAATACTATATTTCTATGTCACTGCACTAATTGGGGCACCGATGCAGCGCACCAGGGTATTTCACTTGAGAGATCGAAAGCTCCTGAGGCATTGGGCTGGGTATTTATTGCCCAAGGCCAGTGCTGTCACGACCTGCATACAGCCTAACCTTGTCAGACATGAAATCTGCATCACGCTCAAATTGATGTTTTACTATGTGACACATTATGAATATTACATTACAGGACTGTAGACGTCAGTCAAAACAGAACAGCTTTCCTCACCAGTAAGATAAGCATGTGAGAAGAGGGGAAAGGGGGAGAAGGAGAGAAAAAGGGGAGAAGGGGAGGGAAAGTGAGATCGAGGAGGAGGGTGGGTGGGGGGGTGAAAGGGAGACAAAAAGAGGGAAGAAAGATTATTCAAGAAAGGCATGGGTGGTAAATGATTAATAGGCAACACAGAGTCAGAAACAAGCACTTAGGGCTAAAACAGACAAAAGAGAGTATGCTTTTCGCCTTTTATCGCATTTCATGTAAAGGACCCTGACAAATGGTGGTCATATTGCATGGCTTGAGGCCTGGCTTGATGTTTAATGCATCATCTGCTCTGGTAAGGCAGGGTAGTAAACACTCATTTGTGGTGGTGACTAGTCACACATGAAATCCATTTTGCAAACTGGAGTGTAGAAGGGCCGGTTGACAAAGCTTTTAGAGTGGTGTGGTTGAATCCACAGTCTGCTTATGAAATGCAGGAGCTGGTTGTTAAAGAAAAGGAACATCTCCAAATCCATTACTTATAAAAAGCTATCACTCTGAATGGGCTAGTATCAAAACTGTCTGACTAAAAACATAAACGCACACACAACATTATCTATTCATCCATCTACCTGCATGTGCATCCAACTGTAATATACATTCCTCATTTCTATGTGGCATCATCACATGCAGTTACAGACCTGTATCTCTGATAGTCGTCCTCATCCTTATCCGGGCTGACCAGCTGATTGGGGCAGGCCTCGTTTCCCAGCAGGCTTAGGTACTCCAGTGATGGGGTCACATCAGCCAAGTGTTCCAGCAGGGCCTCGATATCAGTCAGGTGTCAAAGGGCGGATGTCAAGGACCTAGCGCTGTTAATTACATTAGCATTTACTACCCACACAGCCCCTCCCAGGCCTGTCTGCACTAAAACACGTCACTGTCAAATTTACCGAGGTGCTCAAAGAGGCTAGTCAGTGGCTTTGTGAGACTGGGCAGACAGAGGGGCAATTTAAGGTGCAGGCTTTGGCATAAAGTAGTGACACAATTTGGCTCCTGCTCGCTCTCTCTTTCTCTCGATCTCTTTCATTTCCGAGGTGGCCGGGTGCAGAACAGTGACAAAATGATGGATGCCCTGTGGTTCAAACAGTCCGTGCTTCTCAGAGCTGTGCTGTGGAAAACTTTTGCGAAACGTGGAAAAAACAAACAGCCCCTAAGCAGGCACATTCATCACTAATACATTCACTTGGAAAATTGAGCCCCAAAGTGTCAAAATACAACTGCACTAATGCAGTGCTCGAGCTTTAAAATGGCACTGTGCCACGACAGGATGTACATAATTGGCCTATTAGCATGTGCCGACCACTTCACAACCAAACTCAGCACACAGTCCCAGATGCACACTTCAAGGAGTCCCAGTTTTAATGTTGACTCTGGAAGAGTGTGTGTGTGTGTGTGTGTGTGTGTGTGTGTGTGTGTGTGTGTGTGTGTGTGTGTGTGTGTGTGTGTGTGCGCGAGCGAGAGAGCGAGCATCGTTACCCAGTAGGATCTGCATAACCAGAGGAAAACAGGACACATTGCTAAACCTGTTCTGAAGCTTGGAGGGGAAGTTCACACTTCTCTGACTGATCATAAACAGTCTCGCAATGTGTCTGTGTCTTAAATTTAGGGTGTGCTGTGCAGAGCTCTGGTTTTAAGATTGTTTACAATGGGTGGCAAGTAGAAGACTGGAGTGTTATAATCTGAATGTGAGCATGCTCTAGTGTAGTTAGCTGCAGCAAAAATAAATACCTGAGCCAGTTTATTTCAGAGAAGGGAACTGTAATAAAATATAATACATTGGATGTAAACACAAAAAATGTGACATTTTCTAATAAAATAATAATCTAATAAAAATATGACTAACTGTACACAAACTGCACACATATTATGTCTCATTCTTGGGATGTGGTTTTAATCCAACACTTTTTATTGTCTTTGAAAAAAAAAATTATGTTATGTTGACTGTAAAATCTGATTCCACTAGAGGTCCCTGTGGTTCAAAAACTACTCCTGTGTGGAGCTCTGTGACAGCCAAGTTCTTCTCCTCTCTTTTGCAACACACAGTGTTTTCTGCAAAGCCACAGCATTACAAACTTTGAGACAATAGAGGATTGTATTGACATAAGATTGAAAGAAAGAGAAACTGTTGATTCAGATGCCTGTAATTTATGTCTGCATAGTAGGCTGCAAATCAAAATAAGAGAGGCAGTGAGTGATTTCATTGAAAGGATATTCGGTTCTTATTGAGTGTCAGGGTGTGGAGGTTGGGTAACCTGGGCAACTGGAGGTCATTTCCAAGCAGATTGTTGTCGACGACCAGCTCTTCCAGCTCAGTGAACATTTTGAGGCCTGCCAGTGACCTGCAATGATAAGGAAACAGGAAAACTGTTATGGCTCTAAATCTGGTCAGCCGTTATTGTGCAGAAATAAATATTTCAGCCTCTCTCTTTCATACGCCAGGAGAGTATGGGTCTGGGCCTGTCAGGGAAGTGAATGACAAGAATTAGTGGTGCTGAGCTCCCCTGGCATGGTGAGGCATCCTTCAGCGGCTGGCAGGATGAGGGATGGGGGTCACTTGTGAGTAGCCAGGATTCAAAACAAAAGGCTTCAGAAATGCGGCGGGCAGGATGAATTTGTCAATGTCTTGTGCCTTGAGGCGCCCAGTTTCGCCTGACCCTAACCCTCCATTCCCAAGACAAATCACTCTGTCACAGTTCACCTTCACTCCCCAGACACAAATTTAACTTGTCATCCATCATTTTCACAGAGCAACCGGAATACACCCGCAATCACAGATGGAATGGAAGGGAAACTTTTTTGCAACTGTGCCATGATAGGGGTTAGTGTTGGGATTTTAACATCAAAGGACTCTGATTTTTTTCCTTTTTTTCTAAAGGGAAGCATTTTGCCTTTCTGCTCCTTTTTATGACACATTGCAAAGAGGGGTGAGGGGTCATCTTAACTCCTTTCCTCTCTCTCTCACACACACACACCCACATTCACACAGGCATAAAAATGACGGACGGTGGTGTTAGGAGTAATGTTGGGGCCCCGCAAAGTTCAAGTCATAGAAGCTGCACAAAGGCAATGTGTGGCGTCTAATCCTTCACACTGTCAGCATGTCATGTTAAAGTGTCCTGGGTGACTTCAAAACAATTAAATCTGACAGAACACAGACAGTGTGCTTCTCAAGACCTCTTACAGCTCACATAATAGGCATTTTTAATTTAACACGGCAGTTTTAATTATTAAGTATGTCTGACTGTACTATTTATTCCAAATTCTGCATTTTCAAAATTCTACATTCTGAATATTGTATGTTAAAAGTAAAAGCAGACATTTGACTTTGACAATAAGTTACGCAAACATAAATTTCAATGAAAAATGTCACACTGCAGCATGATAACTGATGTCTATATACCTGCAGCATGAATTATTGCTTCATCCTGGATCTGTCTAGTATCAGCGTCTACCTAGCAAGCATCAACATGGATGACAATTTGTGCATATGGATGGCAAGAGACAGTATTCAGTGTGTGTGGGGGCAATGTATAATATATAGCAACATTCGAGGAAAAGATGCTGGCAAAGCAAGCTGAAGTAATGAAAAAAGATGATGAGTTCTTGAAGTACAACAATACACTAAGAAGCTATGAAGATGTTGACTGAATGGTCAACGCGTACACATCTTGCAAGTGTACTTTAATTGCACACCTTTCGTTAGTCTGTTCTGTTTCTCATGTGCTTTCTTGCAACCAGTTTAATTATCTTGACATAGTCACCGATCCAAAAAAAAGAGCTCACAGCGGACATACCACTGGCAAACTTTGATCTACAAAGCAAAATGTTGCAACTATCTTCTCGAGTAGAAAACAGCAAATCAGCAAATTCATTGTTGACTTGCGAATGAGGCAGACGGAGCAGCCTTATTTTAAGACATCAACATTTTGCAAACACACACACACACACACACACACACACACACGATACCAGCTGACAGCACCTAGCCTGTGTGCTGGCAAAGCCGCTAGCTGACAACCTCTTATCAGGTCTGATTAATGCACTGGCAAGATGGATGAATGGAGAGATGTGCCAGTTTTATGAAATTCTCTGTTTTGTTTGTGTTTTTAACCACATGGTGATTCTCAATTATTAAAACAAACAAAAAATGGGGCTACAAACTATCGTGCATACTGATGAAAATGATAGATTTCAGATACAGCAACCAATTAATTTTCTTCTAGATTTTGATGCTCTGGTCAATTTACTGTTGTAAATAATAGTTTGTCCTTATTAGAACTTATGACTACATGGCTGGCTCTAAAGCAACAAACAAGAGATGCTATTTATATTTTTTTTTTCCAGCACCGTTGTTGTGTTTCTACTGACAGGGAATTCAGCACAACATGCAATTAATCTGCGGGTATAATCTTTGTTAATATGTAGTTAGGCATAATCTTGTACCACCCTGGATAAGTTTTACTTCATTTTCTGTGAACAGAGGCTCCTAAATAACTATTGCCACCTGTGTGTGTGTGTGTGTGTGTGTGTGTGTGTGTGTGTGTGTGTGTGTGTGTGTGTGTGTGTTGGGCTGCAGTCCTGTGGGTTATGTTATTAGCTGCTCGGTTAAAGGGAGCCGCATGGCACAGGGGGGAGCCTTATTAATTGTTGTTTTCATGTCACCACTACTGCGTGCACTGGCTGATTTAATCAGTTAAATTCACAGCCAGGGGAGAGCCACTGAGTCCCATCCAGCATTAGCTACAGTGCAGGGACTGAACTTCTAATACTCTCCAGCTTTCTGCGCTCCCTCTGCAGACTTCCATACTTGGTTTCATTACTTTTTATAAGCTTTCTTTTTTAATGTACAGCTTGGAAAACTACAAAGTTTAAGCAGTGCAGTTAAAGTACTTTGCTCTGAAAAAATAGGGAAGAAAAAAAATGGTTTTGCTTTTAACAGAACTAATGAGCATAACTGACTTAGGTCCCAGTGCTATTGTGATTTGGTAAATGGCAAACACGGGCCAAACACACAAGAAAAAACAAGCAAATTTTACAGTAAATACACATATAAAAACAGTTCTACAATGCTATGATGTATTTTATTTATTTCCACTGCTGAGGAAATATATGTGATGACTGTGATAATGACAATATACTGCAATCTTTAATCTACAGTTTCACTGAAATGATAAATGTCATTTTTTTTTAGGTTTCATACCTCTGCTATTGCGATGAAACTGCTTGACACGTATGCTCAAGTACAACCTTGTACAAAGTTGTACAAATAATAATTTACTCAGATCATATTGCGTCACCTCCGTACATATTTCGAAAAATAAGATTTCTACAGCAATGTGAGATCAAATTGCATTTTCTTAAACCTCTGCCTAGCAAAAAGGAGAGTGAGGGTGACAGAGAGAGAGGGAGACGTGGTAGCTTTAACGAGGTGAGGCGATGAATCCTCTCCTTGTTAAGATAATTATGATCAGCCTCATTGTCAGAGCTAATACTTCACACAGGCTGTCTTTACGCTTTGACTACCACTTAGCCTGTGTAAGCCCACCATCATACATCATACAGCCCTGTGTGCATCAGTCTGTGTGCTTTGGAGCTTACATAAGTAGTGCATGTATGTGTTGAAACCTCCATTATCTGCAAAGATCCAGTCTACTGAACACAGAGACTAGATATAGCAGCTAACATTTAGCTGGAGTAGAAACACAGCACAGGAAACAGGGGAGGATGTGAAAAACCAGACAAGGACACTGGAGAGGAGACACTGACCCGGAGAGAAGCCCTGCCAGATCGATACACTAATACTGATGCAGACATAGTGATTGATAAACCACTGCTGACAACAGAGGGAAGAAAACTCTCGACCATTATTGGCTGAAATGTCAGTCACTCCTGCCAATGGTGTGCACAAGTGTCATGTTGGATATCCTCAGGCAACACATGAAAAATGAAGAACAGCAGCCTTGGCTCTTTTACATGTGTTACACAGACTCCCTTCTTATGTCTGCTGCTTTTGGAACAGTCGCCCAAATGAATCATTGTTGGCAATTTTTAGAAACTCCGAAGATGATAGGCTAAATGTGGAGTTTGCTAAAGCCATACATTACAGAGCTATAATGCAAAAGAACCTCAAAGCCTTGCCTATTACTGGAACGGTGATAGAGATCAGAGAGGCAACATCCTTGCAGCTAGCACTATAATACTTGAAAAGTTCCTGAGTCTAATGTACATTAAAAAAGCACACACACTTTGAAAAGCCCTCACAGCTGCATCCCACAGTTCAAGAGCTGATGTCCTCTCAGAGGTTACAGTAGTGTAGAAGAGGACTGTGGTGTTATCCTAAACGGAGGGCCGTGCTGCAGAGTGACAGGCTTACTGACGTCCTGTTCAGACGGCAACAGATAAATGTTTGATGAATTGACCAATACTGAGGCCATGATGGCCTTCATATGTGCATAATGGACTATTCAGAGCACACTTCAAATTGCCTGCCAGGATAAGGTACTGTAATGAATGGTAAAAGGTACTGGACCTGAAAATTCCAGTATGTGGACTGGCTTTAATAAACTTAATAAGAAAGGTGAATGGAGGAGGATTGGTTGGAGATGAAGTACAGAGGCTGGAGAACTATTCAGCCTTAAACAGTCAAGAAAAATTCTGATGGTTCCTGCCACTCTGTACACTGCTATATACTATTCAGTCCTAATGTACAACTCAGTAAATTATCCACATTCCCAAATCTTATTTTGAAAAAAAAAATCACAATGACATAATGCAATCTAAACATCTGTTCAATTATACAAATATTTATCCTGTTTACTGACAGTCTTTAAAGGAATGTCTTTAAACTAAGAATACAGCAACAAGAAGCATTTGTAATTAACTCTATTTTCAGATATTTTTTGACTAAATGACTAGACCTGATGTTTTTATCGTGTAATAAAGTGATGTTGACTGTGAGAAAGCACAAATATTCGATTTTATAACAATAACGGAAAAAATATGTACCCTATTAATACACTAAATCTCCATTAGTTCAGCACAGCTGTATTTCATCACTCTAAACCACAACACACAAACAAAAAAAACACAAATAAACATCCAAAAAATACCAAAATATAGCATTAAAACGCTATCAGGATTAGCTCATGATAAATAAGATGGCATTATCTCTAAAGCAAATTAATGCCCTGCAACCCCTTCAGCCCCCAACATCCCTCCTACCACCTCCACACAGTACTGATCAGGTCTGTTCCAGCACTCTTGCCTCCAGCTACAGTTTATGGCCTATACGCGTTTCTGTACATGCATCTCTGATGGTGATGGTAAATTAGACTGTCATTATCTGTCTCTATCTCCCCCCACAGCTTCCCCCAACCCCAATCTTGCTCACATGTAGATAGTCAGTGCTCCGTGTGGCACTCCTCCCTCTGTATTGCCAAGCCTCAGGTGGCAGTCATTTAAAGATCACACATCCAGGACACACATAGCCTTCCCTGAATGCATGTCAATTCACACATGGAAAAGGGATTACACGTCTCCTCCCAGGCAGCTGCAAATTACTATTAATGGCAATGCAAATCATTAGAGTACATCTGGCGCCGCCAGCAAATCTCTTCTTTATGTGGGTTCACTCTTAATCTGTTTGAATATTGCACTATGCTTGCTCCCGATAGCCTATGTGTAAAAGCATCACCCGCTACAAAGCCGTCAATTGGTAGTGGCGTGCCAGGATTGAACTTTACAGAGGGTTACATCATTTGCAAAACAAAAATCTTTTCATCGAGCATAAACAAATTCCAGCAATAGGAAATCTGTGAAATATAATTAGCAAATTTCTTTATTGACGAAGAAGTTAAATATCACTGCTCATTACTTCATTCTATATGAGGTTATTATGTGAGAAGTGCAGATTCAGTTGCCGAAAATGTAGACACCGAGGATTTCTGTGGATTTGAATGATAATATCACTGCGGATCCTGTACTGTCTGAGTTATAGACTACCCCCGTGGATATTCCTGCTGAGTGTGTGAGGTTAATATTCTCTCTCAATGTCATTAGCACTGGCAGAGGGGCTGAGAGCACTGTGAATCAGACAAGGACCGATCCTGTCAAACCACACACAGACACACACACACACAGCCACACACAGCCAGGGCCAGACAAAATCAAAGCCACTGTACTGAGGTCAGCATCACCTGGCCTCATGCTTCCCTTTGCACCTCAAATCCCTGTCTGATTAATGACCCAGGACCAACCCTGGCCAGGGGATAAGGACATGACAGACATTCCTGTCAGGTCCAACCTCATAAGCCTTGCTTGACCCCAGTTTGGCCCAGGATGAAGTCGAAGCTCTAACAATGACCTAATTGAGAGGCAGAAGAGAAGTTGCCTATTTCCCAGTGAAGAAAATAAATTGAGAGATCAGTGCAGAAAGGTGCATGTCTCTGTTAAAGTTTCACCAAGTGAGGTTTGTTACATGACCAGACAGAATGACAGCTGTTTCCCATGTCCAACACCAAATTGTACACCGTGAAATACATCATCACTGCAGAATAAATCATCATAGCCTATACAACACTTCCATGCCTCACAGTGCCTGGACTGTGCTCGCAGTACGGTCATGTGTCTTGTGAATGTTTGTATTGAAAGATTAGTTGTCTATCCACATGACAAACACCCACCCTCTCTCAGTGAACAGGAGCTGAAAATCAATTCACCGATGGCATCTCAGTCAGTGAGGACATCAATGCGAAACAAACAAGCACACACAATCTCTCATGCATGCTATAAAGGCTCAAAGATCTTTAAGTGTACATAAAACCGTAAAACTACCGCGACGGGATCAATCAGCAAAAGCATATTGCAATAAGCATGCTGCACGATAAACACTGACTTTTTCATGAATAAAAGAATGTAAATGTATCATAGGTATAAAGATATGGAACTGGAAATGAACTCATGTACTTGCCATAAAATAGAATTAAAAAAAACATTAAATAATAGATGCAGCAATCTGTGAGGAAGAATCCCTCAGTGCCCCTGTCTGCCTGTACACTCTATCATTACAGTGTTCAGGCTCAGTGCTTGTCAACATTTCCCTGAGAGAGGGAGCCATCCCGCATTACGTTAGAGTGAGTTCAACTGTCAACTGCCAGCCATTTGTATGCCTCAGCATCCACCTAATAGCAAATAATCACTACCCCGCGCGCTCTTCATGGCAAATGATCGATGTTGTCTTGATGTCTGATGGATGACCCTGCCACAGTGATGTCCAGGCATGCATTAAAAACCACCTCTATGAAAAGCCTGTCAGTCTGATAAAGCGGTGCACACAAAATCACACGCGTGTGCACATGCTGACACTGAGGAATGCAATGCACACAGATAAAGGAGAAAATGAACAAAGTGAGGGGAAGCCATAATTCAATTCAACAATAATAAAAAAAAAAAAAGTTAATTTCTTTATATTAGTGGCAAATTTTATAATGTGACGGGACCCGCGGTGTGATTGGTAGACAGCATTACTAGAGGTAGACTACTCAAGTACCACCTGGGATGCTTTCCCTCCTCTCACCCCTCGCTCCAACACACAAACAGCTCCCTATTACCCCTCAGTGTTCAGATTAAAATGCACAGCACCACAATCTTTGATCTCCCACTTGCTGACACAAATCCTTTCAAGCCTCAACATTTTCCTGCAAAGGTAATTAGTGCTAATTAAAAAGTTTCGAAAGCAGTCTACGACTGCTGTTGATGCTGCCGCTGCTGGTGCTCGTGCTCGCCCTCCGTCAGATTACCCATCTACCCCCTCCCCGGGTCCTGCGGCTGTGTGTGTGTCAGCTGTGTTCCTGCCTCTTTGCTGTACAGAATCCCATAACTAGACAACACCAAACGTTTGTTGGAGCCGGATGAAATCTGGGAGCCCAGTAAGGGGTCTAAGTAGTGGTTCTTCCCCCCTGACAAACCTATGCTCTGCAGGAGAACATGTAATGACACATGTAACAAATACAAATCCCACACATAGAACAGGTGTAGTCTTTAATTGGGGGATCCATGCTTGGGGGGGCTTGTAAACATGGAGTAATTAACTTGATAAGGGATTCAATTTGTTGAAAATATCACTGCAGAGAAACCTATCATTTAGCATAGGCTGTGATTTGCATAATGATAACAAATACAAAGAACCCAAATTCTCAGGGCTTAATGAATAAACACATAAGTAATTAAAGATCTCGCTGTTTAGTACAATTCCAATAATTTGAGATAAAGATACAACTTGAGCAGTCTAACAGTGCTATCAGTCATTCACTGGGCCTGCCTTATTGCTTTCATCACGCCATTATTATGATATAATTAGCTGCCTTTCTAGCATATTATTAAGTGGCTTGCTGAGTGTCAGGTACAGCAGCGTCTCAGAAATGACACACACAAAAAAGCAACGTCGTTCCACAGTGTTTCAAAAAGATAATTACATAATCTCAGCATGGAGAGCAAGCAGAAAAGTGATAATTAGACAAGTATTCCTGCCAATTAAAGTATAAAGCCTTGTATTTCTTTTTTCATGTGATATAGAGCTTGCTGCACTTCCATGCACAGTGTAATATGATCATATTGCTATTGTAAATTAATCATAAAGTAATTTATATAACTGGGGTTAAATTATGCCAACAACAACCTATCAGATTTTTCAAGAGGTTTACAGCAGCATTTACTGGAAGCTGGAAGGTTTTCAAGGCCATAACAAGGAAGTTGAGCACCACAATAAAAGCCAGGAGTACGTTTTGTTTCTACAAACCTATTAATAGGCTTCATGATTGACATGGAGGTGTGCCAATGAGAGAAAAAACTGAGAAACAACAAAGTTATTGATTTGACCTTTGGGATAGTTCCTTGTTTTATTGTTGTTGTTTTTGCCTTGTCTTACACCATGCGAAGAGATAATAGAACATGTCACCGCACAAGGCAGTTTGAAATTGAATGCCATCATTTTAATTTAAATGTTACATTCTTGGTGACATCTCTGTCGATGCATAATTGGCACTGAATCCCAGTTTGGATGTACATATTTATCATTCAGCGTGAAACACTCAAAGACACCGACAGATATGTTACTTTGATGGGATGACAGTCAGATGTGGGAAAAAAAATAGAGCCGCAAATCAACTGTCGCACTGTCAGTTAAGGTTTTTGTCACAAACTTGCATGTAAACATGCAAAGATTAGGAACAGCAAACAAGCTGTAGCCCGGAATCAGCGTCTTTGCTCTGGCAATATGTAAATAGGCTTATCTGATCCAAATAGAATAACATTAAGAAGACAGACTTCGAAAGAAATTATAGTAATGGATGGATGCTTATTGGTAGAAAACCCTTCACATTATGCAAAACTTTACAGTGTGTGAGTTCAATTATTTATCATATGTAGACACTTCCCAGGAGTTATTTACAGTACATATAGCCTATACTGGTAAAGCAAGTAGGATAGTTTGAGAAAAATAAACTGAGCTACGACACAAGATCTTGACATATTGGAACTACAATTCTAACAATCGGGGTCAGGCAACCTTTTGTCACTAGCAGTTTCTCTTGACTTAAGGTGTTTTTTTCTGTCTTTTCTGAGGTATGTGCAGCCTATCTGCCCTGTGTAAACCATGAGCAGCAGGAAAAGAAGAATAAATCCCTCACTCTCCCTCGCTTTCTCCACACTGTCTCCCCTCGTCGCCTCTCTCTGTGTCTTACCGCTGGCCCATTACCTTTACAGAGTGAGGCTCATTAAAGAAGGCAAGTTGAGTCAAATCTTTCTGTAATTCAGCAGAGGTGAATTGCTGTCAACATCATTAACCGTCATTTTTCCAACTCACTTCGGTACTTATGAAGTGTTCTTTATTGTGTAATGATCCAAGTCTCTTCTCTAAATCGCCCCTCTTCAAAGGCCCTGGAGGACATACCACCCATGCAGTCGCCTGACATGCTAGAGGGCCAGATTAAACGTGGCTCCATCATTATGTTCCTCTTTGTGGTTAAACATATCCAGCATTTTCATCCAGCACTTCAGCTAGCAGGTAGCGTTTCTCAGGAGGAGCAGAGCGGAAGAGAGATCTAGAGTTCAGCAAGAGAGCAATATTGGTCTTATCTATGTAAAACCATATCTTCAACTAGTTTTTCTTGGGTTTGCTAGATCACAAGACCAAATTTCTGCCTATAAACTTCTTTCTTTCATTCTCTATTTTTTAAAACTGCGTACAGATAGTTCATTGATCTCATAAGGCCATTGGCCAGGCTGGTTCCATGGCTAATTACAGTGAGAGCTGCCCTGCTTGTCATGCTAGATGTCCTCTGAGTCCTGTCTTAAGAGAAGCCTCCTTTGTGCCTCCGCCATTGTGTGTCCCCCAGTGCTCAGTATCATGCTATGCGATGTCCTCCAGGCCTTGTGTTGGGGAAAGCCTCTTTTGTGCGGGCACCATTGTGTGTCCCGGTGCTGAACCCCCTGCTAGGTAGGAACACAGACAAAGTGCAGCAGGGGAATGCTTCCCAGAGCCCTAAGACCTACAGTAAATCTTCAAACAATTTAGACAAACAAAAACGGCTGCTGTGCTGTGGTGAGAGTAGACAAGGAAAAGCAGATGAATAAGCAACATCAATTACTGGGGCTTTGACCTGCAAGCCCCCACACCATGGAACACATTTCACACCAAATCGCCCCAGATTGAAGTTGACACTGCTGGAGTGGAAACACTGACCCCTCACAAAGCTAGAGCTTCAAACTTAAGAGCAGAGAAAGGCAGAGGGCATTGACAACCTACATAGACCAAGGCCAATGTGGAAGGGAGACAAGGAGGAGGGGTATGAATTTAAAAAAAAGAAAGAAAAACACACACACACACATATAATAGGTCCTAGTTTGTTTCAAAGTGAGACAAAATGGCTCAATTTGAGCACTTAGGCCATCGAATTGGCCCAGCTGAGGTACAAGAGGAACATGCGAGGGGACAACCGCATCAGGCCACTGATAAGGAGCCTATGAGAGGAACAAAGGTGGATGTCCAACAGACTTACCAGTGAACCTGAGCAGGAATGGACCCTCTTTAAAGCTTGTTTTAACCTCCCAGCTTTACCCCCCAAAAAGTGCCGCTTCCTCTGAAACCTTTTTACTTCGGCACATAAAGCCTGCCTCTACTTTGTAAGCTTGGACAAAGGGAAAATAAACACATGGGTCACATTTGTTCAGCACAACAGTGCACTGTGCTAATAAAAAAAAAGTTTAATAAAAAGAGACAACTTTGGGTTTACCTCTCACTATCAATAGAACGCCTTAAAGAGAACCTATGTTTCATTGTTATTTTGATTGTAAAAGCAAGAAAAAAAGGGGCATCTTGAAAGGTGAGAAAAGATCACGCGATCCTTTTACAGTTTGTCAATACAGTGTTAATTAATCTAATAACGAATCGCACTGAAAAACATGCCCCAAACTGACAAGAAGACATGCAGTCTAGCAGCAGCATACCAGCACATTGACACATTTGGGGGCATCAGGCTCTGGATAGAGACAGTCCTAACAATCTCCCAATTAGCCAGAGGGAAAGCAGAAAATATGTCTCAGGTTCATGGAGCAAGCGTGAAACTTAATAATATGACATGGCATACAAAAACAGAGCATGTCTTTTTATAGCCACATGTGAAAATGAAGCAAAAATAAAAAGAAGGAACAGGAGGGAAACAGTGCTTGTTTTTTTTTTTTTTTTTACTAAAAAAGAAAGGTTTTCAGGGGTCTTTCTTTTTCATAGTGGATTTGGTGAAAGTGGAAGAGACATGATGAATGTGGTAGACACACTGTAGTAATAAAAGCATGCGGGAAACAGATGCAATAATTGTAAAACAGACAAGCAAGGATGCAATCCAGCTTTTTTATAAGGGTGAATGTGAGGGCGATAAATTAAATGAGTGTGAAACCTGCAAAATGCTCGTAATACTCTAATTACTATACAGTATGTGTACATATGCAACAAAAGACTTTGTTTTGTATATTTATGTGATCTAATTTTCAGCCCATATACAACACAAAATGAAAAAGTCTTTTCCTAATGTTCAGCAATGCACTAATAATTAACGCTAGCACACAAAAAGAAAAACCTCAAAGGTGAAAATGTACATTGCTTTCTCATTCCTGATAATTTCCAGTTTAATAATACGAACATTATGGAAGTCATTAGCAAATTTAATAAAAGCTTAAAACCAATTTTACCTCCACGAAACCCTGATACATTGGCACTCAGACTAGGCTGTCAGACAAGGCAAAGCATTATTCACAAAGAATATCAAATCCCAACAATACCACAAACTATTTAAACTGTGTAAAAGCTCCACTAATGTATAGGGTTTATGTGTTTTAAACAATGGTTGCCCTCTCACCAGCATCTGACGCCCTATTCACAGACATTCATACGGAATGATAATGGAGCCGGTGCCAGTCAGTCAGTCAGCTGTCTTTGCAAATGGAAATCCACAGAAAAGTGGAGATGGGAATCATTTTATCTAGTTGACACACATTACAACAGAGAATTTCCAAAGAGTAAGATGGAAGCTCTCAGGTCAATTATGGTGTCAAGGCTGTCATCTTGCAATGAAATATATACCTTTGAAGAACACTTTACTCGAGGGATGGGGTAAAAAGGATGGGAAGATGTACTGTTTAACCCAGAGACCATAGAAGAATATCACAGATGATGGAGTAAAACGTGGCATGATAATGGACCATTTTCGCTGAGCACACTTTGTCAAGAGGGACAGACTACACCCACTTTCTGATGGGCAGTATCAACGAATATTATTTTGGTGACTGTGGCTGATTAATGGCATTGGCTGGAACAAGGAGCTTGGTCATTACCAGTCATTAAGATAATGGGGAAAGGTAATTTACAATATGTGTTTCAAGTTACACCGTAGATAATTTTTTTTAAGGTTTTAACTCACCAAAAATGAAGCTGACTGAATAACTAAACTCAGCCATTGAAAACAACACAAGCAACCACTTTAAATAAGGCTTTAAATAAGGCTTTAAATACACAGTAGAATCACACATACAAAACTTTGTGCTCCTCCAGTCCTGTTTTTTTTTTTTTTTTTTTTATTGTAAATGTAAATGTCCTTGCCCTCTGCTCAAGATATAAAATACTAACCTTGAGACAGTGAATGACAGAGGGAATTACGGGTAATTGTAGTGTCAGAAAGAGAGACAGCTGTATGATGAGATTCTGTGTCATTTAGACAATCAGAAACTTAAGAGGCAGTGTGACACATTTCTCCCCCTCCATCCGACAGGGCTCCTGACATGGCTGGTGATAATTTCCAGGAGAGAGGGGAAACGAGAGACAGGAAAAGAGTGAGTGGAGAGAGCACAAATGAAAATGGAAGCCGCTGAAAGAAAGGTGTGATTTTCTTCCTCTTCCATATGCAGCGTGGGCCAAGTGATAGCCTGTGTGCTGCATTCATTGCTGGAATCAAGACGAAATATCCCCTTACATGTCAACCTGCCAGCCAGATAAGAGGTGTCTGAAGCTCTGTATGAGATTAATACTTCCCAGCTAGAAATGACACAGGATGTGAAGGAGGGGGACTTTTGATCTCTGTGTGGTGAAGCCACTTTAACAACAGTGCAAGACTTACCACTGGAGATGCATACTTCCTCCTAGGGTCAGGCATGTATGTGGAAAAAGCATAAACGCAGAAAGCATGGTGTAATGTGCATCTGAAGCCACAAATGGAGAAAAAAATAAAAAATTCCGGTTAGTTGTCAGTTTTTACACGTTCACTCAGACCAGAACGAACAGGAGGGAAATGAAAAGGATGTAGTGCATGTCAACATAATGAATTCAATAAAAGCAACATTGTCTGCTTTGTCACATTTCAAAAGCGGTGATGTGTAATTACTGTTATTTGTAGAAATAGCCTTCATTATCATCACTGAGGGCTCTTCCAATGTAACCATTGGTAAGAAGCTCCACATCCTTCTAATGGAAATATGCTATCATAAGAACACACAATATGGAATAAACATAATGCAAAATTAGCATAGCTCTATTTAGTTAAATAGGATAAACAAAAACTATTTGGTCAACATAGAAGATTTTCCATTTTTAGCATACATTCGTCCACAAGCATACGGTAAAACAGTTGAGAATATGGATAACTAACTGTAACCGTTACTCTGGTGATAATCTATTCTGATTACACTCAACAATGTATTAACTAATTCTTTGTTAGGCTACAAGCAACTACAACAGTCCCATCTTGAAACTACAACGGAGACAAGCAACACTAATCCCTACACCAGGGTCTTTATCATTTTCAGAAGCAGCAATACTCAAGGAGGAAAACTAAATAACACTAAAACACAGAAACAGAAAGATCAGCACAAATCCTGAATCTGTATTCAAGCAGAAGTAGCGAGTGGGATGATGAAACACTCAGGGCAAAAAATTTTAAATAAGCTATATTTAGATTCACAGGGGATTCTGCTCTTAACATTGTTATCTAATAATGTGATTTTAGGCACACAAAAACATCATAACTCAATTACACTGATGTAGTTAAGAGTTATTTATGAGCAAGTCACTTAAGATTAATGCATTCTCATCAGGATTTTGCAGAGGCTATACAATTGGCTTCATAGTTGCACTACAGATACATTAAAAACAGTAAGGGAATAGCACAGATGGCCTTTGGGAGTTACAAATATATTGCATTGTCACAAGAGCTGTGAGGTGCTTGTTTGCCATCATTGTAACAGTGAAAACTTAAAGTACCTGTCAGTTAAATTACATCTATTAATGCTTTGAGATCTATCAAAGGCAAATCTCCTTGTAGGTCAAAACATTGTATAGGGGGTCCTCAACTTACATCGGAGTTCCATTCCTACGGATTGACGTAAGTCGTTTTCGCCGTAAGTAGGAACTCAGGCGAAAATGTAAACAAAGCCATTGCGTGCATCTCGATATCGATCAGTTCTTCAGAAAAGTCATGAACACTAATGACTTTCATGCACATATGAGTCATTTTACAAGACGATAACAGAATATTGGAACGGACTGATATTGTTGTTGATGCTGAGGTTTCAATGTTTATTGTTCTGTTCGATATTCACCTAATGTCAGTGAATGTGCCATGCTTAGTTAGCTCACCTCTGATTGGCTAAGAGTCAGCAGTAGTGTGTGTGTGTGTGTGTGTGTGTGTGTGTTGCTCTGTGCTGGTGTGTGTCGAGAGAGAGCTGGGAATGGCAACTAATTCTGGAGCCAAGTTATAGGGTCTTTACAGTCATTTTGGCGATGGCTATGGCCTACATTAGCCTGTGTGAAGGTTCAATAAACGACCAGAGAACAGGATAAAGTCTCACTCATTCATCACAGAGGCTTGCTACAATATGCTGCACTGTTGTAACAACTTGACCTATGTTCATCGGTGTTTCACCCTGTTCTGAGCATATTGTTATATCTAATTGTATTTCCATGGAGATGGTTTTCTTTTTCTTCAAAGCACTGCCATCAGAAGAGTTTGACTCACGCTTGGGGGCCATAATGAAGGGCAAAAAGGTAGCAAATGTAACACAATCCAAGGTGGCGTACAACCGGTGAATGTAAACACAGCCATCTTTTGGCACCACGTGACGACGTATTCGTCCGCTCCACTCGTCAACTAGTTCCACATAACCAGTTCCAACGTAACGATGAAATGCCATAGGTCGAGGACCCCCTGTAAACATGTTACTTTCCGGTGTGTAACAATTACACAGTTTAGTAGTTTACTTTAAAATTACTATGTAAGCAGTCATCAGGTGAAATCGCAGGCAAACTAATTTCCAGTTCCAACATTTTCATTGTTGTTTGCTATGAAAAGAAGTCAAGCAAAGAACTAAACATGATTAATTCAGATACAAAATGAAAACACCTTACAAACTAGACAATGTCTGACATATTCATCATCATTCACAGGGTAAAATTGCTGCCAAGACCACGCAAAGAGCAACAAAACACCTTTGGACAATTTATTCTTTTATGAGACATGAGTGGTTATCTTCCACCAGTGTTTTTTTTTTTTTTTTTTTTATCACCAGTGTTAGGATTGAGCGATAAAACAACCTTGAAAATTATTACAAAAAAACACCCCTGCAATAACAATGATAAACTAAGGAGAAACTTACAAGGTCAGTTCTCATCTGCACAATCACCCTATAAGCCTGAGCAGCAAGGATATGTACGTCGAGCCAAAAACAAGGAGAAAAAAATACATAAGTTATTTGAAAAGGAAAAAATGAATGACCACAAGGACAGTCAAACATCCATATTACATGAGGAATTTTTTTCTGAAAAGAAGTCGGACAAAATCGTTTTCAAAATATGCAGGTGACTTTTGTATGTATATGTGAAACAATTTCAAAAGATTGCATTTCTACTTTATCAAGCGTATAGAAAACCAAAGTCAAGCAAGCAATACAAGCAATATTTTTCCAATTTGTATGTTGTATTTGATATTATTTGGCATATCAAGGTAAATACAACTCTCCAGTGCTAGTGTGCAGTAACCACTTGATCCTGATCTTTTAATGCAGTTGTTGACACATAAATGTTCAACCATTTTGGGTACAGTTTTAAAATTCCAAACTTTATTCTAAATGTCAAATTAAAGGGTCCCTCACATAGCTTTCTTGCAAACAAAGAATCTACTTTTACATTCAGCGATACCAAAACACTATGTATCTTTGAGGTCTATCACGTTGAATGTACTTCCTGCCTCATTAATGATATTAAATGCATATTGTGATAATATTAATATTGATTAATAACAAAATATGCCTTTTGTGCTAATATTTTTGGTCACATCGCCCAGTTCTAATCAACATCACCTTCGCCATTTTTTTGGCAAAAGTGTCTTTACAAAAACAGACTAAAGGGTCAAATTCACTCTCAAATCCGTTGCCTGAAGCCTAACATAAAGAACTGCTGTGGCTAGAAGACAGATGATGCTCTGAGTAGAGAGGAAAAAGAGAGAGAGTCCTTCTTTCTTTTCTTCCCATTTCATTCCCTCCTATTTTTCCTTCCCTCCATTCTGCAGTTGTGTGTCCTGACCTTGCAGCTTCTATGGCCCATCCATCTTGGGCTGCTTAGCCATTTCGCTGGCTTCATACTGCGCAGATTAACACAATTCATCACCACAATCATCCTCCATTCATCACCCTTTCCAATGAATGTTTTGACATCCAGTTAATTTTCTGCTGATGATTTATCAAATTATAATTACCATGCTCTGAAGGGCTCATTTATTATGTTGATACATGATAATGATGCCAAAGTGGATTGAATTTTAAGTAAGTTCTCCCTGCGATTATAACATATGCGTTATTGTGAATAATGCGGTGCGATTTGATTCTTTACGGCCTGGAAATTCCTGAGACGGTCTTAATGTTATAAAAAATCAATGCAAAAAAAAAAGAGACAAAGTGAGAGCGTTAATTCAATTTTTTTACAGAACAAATTGTTTGGCTGGGGTGCAGCAAGCATGAAAAAGTTCAATTAGATTCAGAGCTCCCATCTTAGATGCTCAGTAATTAAAGAGTGCACTAATTCAATCAGGGGTATGACTCAAGTAGAGGGAGTTAGGCTGTTTCTTAATAGGTTATAGGTTATTTCTCACATACTGCCCACATAGGCACTTCATTAGCCTTCTGCTTTACAATTCACTCAGCTTTTCAGCCTCATTATTATCCAGGTTTATTAAAATCCAATGCATGCCTATCTGTTTCTATTACTGAAGAGCTAACCAGCCTAATGCTCTGGGTCACCGTTAAGGGCAAACACACCAACTGCTGTATATGGGCAGTGAAAGAGGAGCAGTAATGGCTATTGAAAATGTGTTTTTCCTTTATCTGTATTAGCAAACAGTGGTGGGAGCATAACTAGGCAAGTGTGACCTTAGAAAAGCTCAAACACATATCCAGTTGCCCTCGACAATAACCTTTCTCCATATGATAGATGATTAAATTTTTTCAAGAGAGCAGCAAATTCAGCAGGGCAAATTGGATTTCATTTGGTCAGATTTTTTTACCCCGGTTTGTCACTTTTTCTCATTTTTTGCAAGTTTCATGCCAACGCTGGCATTTGATCCTTCGACCCGTGCTTAGACACTAAGCTAAATCACTGGTCAAAAGATGGAGGCGGTTTGTGCGGTGCTGCGGTGCATTCTGGGGCAGAGGCAACCAGCTCAGGGAGATGAGGGCTTAGGAGGTGTTAAAGGTTATTGAATGCTGGAGAATTCTCCTGGCGGTGGAAGCATTGTTTACAGCTATCTATTTTTTTGACTCTTTGCCCTTGGGCTGTGGCCCATAAACAGAGCCGCTATCCCCGACACCCCAGCTAGTGGAGAGCGCAGAGCATAATTGTGAGTCCCCCTTGGATGTCCCAAAAGTGAAAGATGTGTCTGGTAAGTGAGAGAGGTCAAACACGAGCATGGATATTTATTACATGCACTGCAACCAGATGGAGGCGGCCCATCCATCAAGCAGAGCTGTCACGCTGGTCACAAACGTTTCCCATAAAGACACCCCACCACCACCACCACCACCACTACTACTACCCCCTCACCGCCTCTCGCTCTGTGAAAGCAGGAGGTCCGTCCGCATGGGAGGAAAAAGAGAGAAGAGACGGTGTGAAAGTGCAGAGACACTTGTTTTGCACAATTTGAACTTAAAGACCAGCAAAGAACATCCCCAGTTTGACAGGCTTTCCAAGAGTCCATTGGCTTGTACCATTTTTCTCTCATTAGCGCTTTCTTTGGCTGAACTGACCTGGCCTATTTTTAGCAATAACTTTTATCAATACTGCTGTGACTGACCGTGTGGACAGCATGAGAAGGCTTGCAGTGCAGCAGCTTAGGGAGACACTGAAGGAGTAGAAAGGGGAGCAGTGGAAGGGCGTTTCTGACACTTGCTCCCTTATTCATCAGACTCTCATAGGCCCGTCGGTGACAATGAAAAGATTTCACAATACAGGCACGGCAGAAACTCATTCTGGCCCTCATCCATCATGCTCAGCCCGCTAGCCGTTCCACTGACCTAATCTGTGATGCCTCGCTGCCTGCGCTCCGTTCCTTAAAGGCAAGCTTCATTACTGTGAGAGAGAGCAGGAGATAGAGGCCAGGGGCCAAGGGCCTGGAGAAAAGGGCCGTGGTAGTCAGATACACACAGAGACTTAAGGTACATAAAACACTGACACAGCCAACTGTCACTGGCACCCACTTCATACAGTAAAGAGAAGCGCAACACGCATTGTCACTAATGATGGTGGCGTTTGGAGAAAAAATAGAAATATAGCAGAGAAGCAGAGTGGAACTGCCGGTCAATTTAGTCTGATTAACTTTGAAAACACAATCTCACTGTCATGGAAGTGTCCATCTCACAATCTGACGGCCTTCTTTCCATCCATCAATCAAGTGATTAGGCAGCTTGTTACTGTCACAAACAATTTTCAAGTCGATGACTGACAGAACTTGAATCAGATATGCCAAACTCACACAGACAGTTGAGCAAAGTTTGCTTGAGATACAATCATTGTACTAGTCTGATACTGAAACAGATACCTCTTTTTTATTTCTATTCGACCCCTTGTTCAACCTTCATCCATGCCAGCCATCCACAGTGTGTTGTGGGTGCTCATTGTTGCTCAACGAGAAAGGGGTTCCACAGAGGGAGTGTCCACCTGACCCTGGACCAGCTATTACAAAAGCTTTATTCCCAAAACTCCTGCCCTGGGTCTGAGGCCACACTGCACTGCTAGCTCCCTCGCTTATCTCTCTAAGTGGTCCCCAGACCCTGTTACCCACTGCCTAATAGAGCCTGTCTCTGCACTGAGGGACAAATTCAATCAGTCCTTCGCTAAACATCTTCAAATAACATTGCTACAACTGTGTGAACACTGTTGCTACGGGAATCAAGTAAACCGTCTCGGCAGCCATGCAACCGCTTTTTGGCCAACACCTGGCAGTTCTATGTTCACATACTTGAAGGCAATAGGAACGAACATTTCCTATGTTTTGAGCATATTCAGTTAAATTAATGCTCCTTATACAAGCTCAAGACCTAAAATACTTGACATAAAACAATAATGGGGTTCTTGGTGTTGGTATGACAGTATAAAGGCGCTGCTCTTTCAAAACTGTGGAAGGAAACCATCATGGTAATTGCCATGAACAAACAATCTGGAGAACTGATGTACTCGTAAGTGTATGTTTTCCAGCTGTGCAGCAACTGGAAAATACTTATTATAGTAACAGTTAGGGATGTCTGCACACAGAATTGTAGTTTGAATAACCTGAACAACAAACAGCAAAAATAAAACAACATGTAATTTGCTTGTTTTGATGTATTCATCATTCCAACACACACACACACACACACACACACACACACACACACATATATATGTATATACACACACACATATATATATTCTCCACAGTGCCCACTCATTTTTAAGGTCCCTGGAGGTCTGATGACGATTCCTGACACAGGAACAGATGACTGCACGGCCATCTCATGGGGTAGAAAGACGTTTCCTGTCGCAACCAGCTAGCAGTTTGGTAGTACCATGTTCAGCTTGTTTTTTCTTGGTGTAATGAATGGTTGTCTTGGAGATCTTCAGTTTTCTCACTACCTGTCTCTCACTCACGCCAATTTGCAGCAGTGTCAAGATGGCTGCCTTTGTGGCGTCACATGATTCCTTGGTTTAAGGCATAATGTGAGAGCTGACAACTTCTGAGTTGTGCTACAGCTTGAATGTAAGCAGGAAACCACTCTAGGCCTTTGCAGTGCTGCTTATGAAATTAAATTATTATTATATTATATTATATACCCTGGGAATACAATTAAGCTTAAGCATGTCAAATAGGACATAAAGTATTATGTAATCAGCTGCATTTTGTGTCGTGTTCATTGTATTCTTCAGGTAATATACCTTTAGTGGTACCAGGCATTAAAATGAACAAGAAACTGAAGACAACAAGGGTGGTCTCATAATTTTTCCATGACTGTATATACTAATTAACACTGACAATGTTAATCATGATGTGCTGAAAGAAACTCATTAGGTAAATCCAGCCTATATAGCCAAAATACTGTATACATGAAGAAACACATCCATATATTCCTGTTGTGTATTTCTTACCACCAGTCATAATCCTATTTTTTAGCATACAGTATTACACCCGGCATGGTGTCCAACATAATTTTAATTAAAAAAAACGTAATCTCCAGCCCCTCCCCAATTTGCTATCAACATTCACTCGATCATTTTAGCATCAAATCACCATTGCATCATACGTTCTCCCATGTTGGGGGCTGGAGATTAAAGAGACAGCTAATTGACAGGCAAGGCTGCCCAGGAAACACCAACACGACAGATCAAACTGATGGGAAATGTTTACAAGCCTTACATCAGCACAGATAACATCTGAGGAAAGGATTTTCTTGAAAGCTCCCATAAATCACAAACCTACCAAAAACATATACCATTGTGTATTTTTAAAAACAAATCCAAACAAAGTTGTGATATGCTGTAGGAGTTTTCAGTAGATCTAAAAAGACGTACTGTCTCCCAGATTCCATAAAATTAAGCATCCAGTTTTCTGATCATGCATTCCCTTTGTAATATTTTTCATCGTCCTATTGTTGATATACTATTTATATTTTAATCTTTGGAGCTTTATTTTTTGTTACTCTGTGCTATTACTATGTAGGCAAAAAAAGACAGCAGACAGCATTAGTATCATATTAGAAGCTATACAGTATATCCGACCAAATGCAGAACACAAAGTCAATAAAGTGCACTGTAATTCCGTGAGGATGGGAGCATTTCCCATCTGAGGGAGATGCTTTTATAGAAAGCCGTTAAGGAAGAGCAGAGTCCTCAAGTGATTTTTTGACAATTTAACTGGTTCTCCTGACACATTAAATGACTATGCTGACAACTTAACTGCACTGCCAATCAATATCTCCTATTACTCTCATTGTCAGAGAGAAAATAAAAATATAATGTTGAGGTCAACCCAGGAGTGACAAGGCATTAAGGCCCTATCAGCGCTGCTTATTAATGCAGATAGTCCATCAAAAATAGAGAAAATGATGCCCATTCAAGGCTTTTCTTGAGACATACTAAATTATATCAACATATGTTCAAATTATGAGATATAGACTCAAGTCTAGATAACTGACACTGAAGACTCAGGATTTTTGATATGCTGAAAGATTATTCTTACTCCAGTGTCCCTGAGCAAAGCCAGGATGGCAAACTACACACTGCTTTGTAAAGAAAAAAAAACAACAAATGATGTTAAATGCAACAATGCTCTCCAAACTAAGCTGCCTAACTCCACCCCCAGCATTAAAACCCAGCAGATTCTACATCAATGTGAGGAGAAAAAGACAATTAACCAGGGGTTTAAGCTGTCAATCATGCCCTGTCAACCTATCACACTTGCACTCTCAGGTCCGCCTCCTACTTAACTCCCTCCGTGATACGCTGCTGGCAGTTTGGATGGCTTGACTGACGGCAGTCCTGATCCCAGCACTGGGAGGCGCCTGCGTGGACGTCTCGGACATGAGAGAGGGAGATTGGGGCGGACGTGTGAGGGTGATGTGAAAGGGCCTAAAGGATAGAGGGAGAGCCAGAAATGTGCTGTTCTGGCCTAATTATATGTGCAAAGGAGCATAGAGTCTCTGCCACTGTAATGATGAGATGAACTCGAGGAGAGGGCTGGAGCAGGGACAGAGAGACCCATGAAAACTATTGTTTTCTTGGCCAGGAAAATGCACATACTTTTATGGGTACACTTGTGAGTTGAGACAAAACACGTAAGATCAAGCTAAAATACCACAAAAATGTCATCATGCTGCAATTATCAGCCTTTATTCTTGCTATGATAGAGAGGGCGTGTTAGACTAGGTGCATGTAGTCGGGAATATGGGCCGAACCCGTTGGCTGTGTATACCCCATTACTTTGCTCTCTGCTTCCAACCCTTTGGATTCCATACCGTTCTGTTAACCATCAGCAATTATCTCCCTGTCAGAGCTAAAGGTAACAAATTTCCCCCCATCCAGCCAGCCGCTATCATCCTCTGGACACCAGCATCAACTGACAGCAGCTAAATCACACCAGCCAGCCAAGACTCCTGACAGACAAATGCACTACCTTGGAAAACCTGGGCCCATCACTCTAAGAGAGGAGGGGTAGAAGAAAGGAGGGGCGGATGGAAGAGGGAGTCTATCCCTGCTGACCTTATACCCCTCCCTACCCCACCTCATGCCGCTGGAAGAGATGGACTGCCCTGTATTCTGTAAGCGCAGGGCCCCGTTCCCAAATAAGAGAATTATTAATGGAGCCTTCCTTGGTTCTGGTTTATCTTGTACCATCACACCAGGTCCCGGTTTCTCCCTTTTTTACAGATGGACTCGGAGAGCCGAGGCTATGAGTTATCCACAGAGCACCCGGCAACCACAGAACAACACTGTGCCTCTAACCACCAAACACCATAATTCTGCTACCTGGGAAACTTTTTCCCACCTGTTTTATAAATGGAGAAGAAACTAAAAATTATATCCTACAATTAGCATTTATATTTAACCACATGGGTCACACTAGACTCCAAGACATAAATAATAGAATACAGTTTATGCTTGCAGACTTTGCAGAATTGTGAAGCCAATACAATAACTGATTAATCTTTTTGCAGTAATATTTTAATAATCAGTGAATCTAATTTGTTCATGGAGGAAAAATTCTGCACATTATCCGTTCTTACTTCTCAGATTTTAAGGTTTGCTGGCCTTCTCTTTATTGCAAACTCATTAAAACTTGGGATTTCAATAATAAAAACAATAGTGTGCTGAAAGACTTGCCTGTTAAGGTGCTATGTGCAAGTCATATGTCACGGAATTGATGCAGGTGAGAAAATCTCACATTCAGCACACAAAAACAACAAAATAACAGCTGCAGTAAAAAAAAAAAAAAAAAAAAAAGGTTGACAAATGACCTGAGCAAAAATGTGGATGATCCGAGGTGTGGCAGTTTAATACATACAGATTAGTGTGATTAATGTAATAGACTGACAGGTGAGGTTAGAGCAATGGACAAGCTGATTCCCATTCTGAATGACATGACCTTTTTTGCGAGTCAAACACATTCACCATAAAAGTCACTGGCACGTCGCTGCTGCTCAGCATATCACCTTTCCCACCAAGCCTGCCAATCACTGAGCTTTCTTTTACTCTTTTTGAATTTAGCACTATGGATTGAAATGTGTGATCCAGCTACGCCGCTGTGCAAACAAGGTAAAATAACACAGGCACGTGCAAATCAAGTTTTCTTTGCATTACGGTAAGTGGTTGGCGGCTTTAACGGCTCTTCCCATCAGATCGCATTAGCATACTCATGCAGGTAGATTTCTGTGTGTGACACCCTGTATCAGCAGGGGTGACAGAGGAGGGGAGCTGTACCTGACAGTGACCTGTCAAGCCAGATAGGATGTGTTTAACGATAAGCTGTCTGCCTGGATCACACACACACACACACACAGACTAGTCCACCTCCCAGCTTAAGGAGAACTCAATGACATTTGAAAACCTCAAAGGTTAGCTGTAAGAAGCGGAGCACATGTGATCTGATTCTTGTTTTCTAAATATCAGCTGTCATTACTTACACGAACATAATTTGATTAACTATGGTTATAATACCAAATGAGCCACAATAACATAAAACAATAATTACATACTGACATTTCATTATTTAGAAATGGTTTAGGGCTGCAACTAATGACTTCTCTCATTACTGAAATCATCTGTTCCTTGTTTTCAGGTTTTTCGACTTTCCCGATTAATTGTTTAGTCATTAAATGTCAGAAAATATTCCTTAACTCCTTGATCATTGAAATTGTTCTATTGCTTCATTCATTTCTTGTACATTTTATTTCAGAACCAAAACGGTTTGTTATTGTTATTAACAGCAGTAGCATTTAGAGGCTGTACTAGCAGTGGTATGACAGCGTAAGAAATGTTAAAATGAGTCAATGGAGGAAAAATATTCATACAGTTGATGCGTCAAAATAATACAACAACTAAATCCATCAGTTCATTGAGTTACCTGCAGTTAGTTCTCAGCCAGAAAACTCATAGTCAAAAACGACAAAGAACCGAGTCGCAGCACAAAAGCACAGCTGGTGAAGCAGTGACAATCTCGCTCCAAAACAAGCTCAGCAGTTTAACAACAGGGGCCAAATCTGAGGTAAAGACAGGGATGCAATTGTACTGTAGAACAAGCCTACCAGGGCACACTGGTTTGACTATAGTAATTGGAGGTCCACACACACACACACACACACACACACACACACACACACACACACACACACACACACACACACACACACACACACACACACACACACACACACACACACACACACACACACACACACACACACACACACACACACACACACACACACACACACACACACACACACACACACACACACACACACACTCACGCACAGCAGGCCCCTCGGCAGGATCAATATTTGTTGGGATTGCACCTTGTTCCAACAATGTAAGATTTACGGCAGGCGTGGGGGATTTACACTTTGTCTTTGAAGCAACTCATCAGTGCAACCCAATTACTAACCTCAGACAGACAGCATTAACATGGGCCCCGCCGCTGCTTTATGGCCCCTCAGCCCGTCTCATTCCAGCCTCTTCAGGCGCTGCCACCATAACGGATACTACACTTAAAATGTGCTCACAGGAAGGAATTCTTAGTCTTTCATTATTCCTACCTTGATTTACTTCATATCATTTCGCAGCTATAGACAAAGATAACACATTGTAAATTACCACCATCCTGCCTGCTTGTTTCAGCGCTGGGGGAGAGAGGAAAGAGGAGGTGGGAGAGCAGAGGAAAAATAGAGGGGGGAAAGTGGCAGCAAGAGGGGGCTCAGGTGTCAGTGCATCTGCCCAGACAGAGATGTATCTCTGTCACTGACAATGGTTTTGCCCTTGTTAAATGTCTCCCATGGACTGAATCGTACAGTGGTCACTATAAACCCCCGCCGGGAGAATCATCGTTTTAAAGATGGGCCTGCAAGAAGAATGAAAGAATAACATTCAACAAATGAGCTAATGTGCTGAAATTATAGAAGACTTTAGAAAAACTTATGCACTCCTGAGTGACAGTTGCATTATACTAACAGTAGCCATCACAGAAACTATTGTTTAGTTGAGCAGGTGTCACTTCGAGCCCTCAGGCCACTGCCGGAGACTTGCAAGTCGAGTAACACTCCTCTGGCTAATTCTGTCGCTTCTATGTGAGTTTAGGGAAGACCTTACCACTGACTGGCCCCAATCCCCCCCTTAAACACACACAGACACAGCCACAGGGGCACAATTTCTACCAAAAAGCACTTTACAGCCTGTCCATCACAGTAAACTGCACAGAAAACTGCTGTATCACACACATTCACAATACACTACAACACTGACAAACACATTGTTCCTCACTAAAATATCATTTTTTACAAATAAATAAAACTCTTACTCTGTGTTTTTACATACTTTTAGTGTAGTCTGTTATATCTGTATTACCTTAAGGACAACAATGAGTGTGCAAAAGTTGAGAAGACTTCAATGTTGGAAGAAGAGTCTCTTTGTTTAAAAACAAAATCATAAATAATCTGCAGTTGCAACCAAAAAAACAACCCCTTCATTATGCAAGAATTCCAATAACGACAACTACAAATGCTACCACTCCATCTGTTCTTCAGTAGCGAGCATCTGTGTGTGGCGTCATTGAGGAGAAACACTAATGTGGGTTGTAGGAAACCCCCCTCGTCCTCCCAGTAATTTCCTCCACCCTCCATCCTATTTCAGTGGTTGATAACTAAGAACATTAGTTTTATGCCACTTGCCAAGCTCAAATGAAAAGAGAGCTAACTTTAATGACACCGCAATTAATCGGCCCAATAGACAGACAGCTAAAAGACGAGATATTGACTTCATTAAGGATAATGTATTATGTCATTAAGTCAGTAGGGTCACCTTGTGTATCATACAAGCCGGTTAATATATTGGCATTTTCCATGAATAAGATAAATTCAGATGTGAGAGATAAAGCTGATTAGAAAATGTTTCATCCAGGGAGGCGGAGATGCCTGCTAGTCAGGGCTGCTGCTGGAGTCGAGGAGAACCTCCAGAGGGAAAGAAAAGGGATAATGTGCTACCAATCATACTTTATCAGAACCCAGATTGATTGGCTGCGGCAATTTAATCATTATTGTTTAGCTCTAATCTACAAAGAGGAACACTCCAGGCATGAATGTCTTTATAGGAGCGTGTCAGCAGCCTCATTCATTTTCCTGTGGTGTCACTGTAACACTGAAAGATTGATATGAACCGTTAGGTATTGACCTTGTAATGCATTAAAAACACTACACATATTTACACGCCACTCTTATTAAGTCATAAAATCTATGCGAACTATGTAATATCTTAAATATATCAGAAACACTTTGAAAAAGAGTATTTAGGGCTAATAGTCCCTTGTGTTCATTAAAGGCACTGGACACTTTAATATCATTGTAATGAACTGGTGCATAAACGTAAAGTCTCCCCTCCTGAGCTGTATCTGTTTCTCATCCCAGAACGTCTCCCTCAGAAGTATGGAGAGGTAGTGTAGTTCCACTGCTCTGTACGGCGACCTTGCTAGTTTCTTTTCTGGGGGGTCTGTGTGATTATTGGCAGTTTCTCATCTGGTGGAGACTCCGCTCATTTGTCATGATTATTGCTGAGTTCTGGCCTGTCATTGGATTCAAGAGATCAATGGCTTTGGGCTCTCCCCCTGTTGTATGGGCAGGCCAAACAGCCTTTTCTTCACTAAATGAGGCTTTCGCTCTATCCATCCATCCATCCATTCTGTCCGTACAATCTTCCTTCTCTCCTGAGTCAGTTCATCAATTTGGTAGTCTATATATCTTTTTTTTCCCCAATCAGTGCTGACACAGTGTCTCTCTCTCAGGTATTGAAAATACCAAGCTATGGAGTCAGCTACCCCTTTTTTGCTCTTTTCAATTTGACATAAACCACCCTTAATGTGAAATGTTCATCAAGTGAACAAAATTACTATTTTGTTAATGTCAATAAAACAACAATATTCTGAACTGACCTGACAAAAGGCAGGTCTGGAATGCTTGAAAATATGTAAAACCAGTGCGAATCAATTACTATATTATTATTTTGCTAAGTTAGGTGATAAAAATTGATACCAGACATTATTGCCTGGTTGATAAATAATATGAAACTATAAAGCAAGGGGAAAGTTAGCTTAGCTTAGCATAGGCAAACAGCAGAGACACTACGCATGCTTCCATGTAATAGTCTGAAACATAAACCTATCCAACACTATATCAAAAGCATTCAGATTTTGTATGGATTTAACAAATGAGATACAATTTTGATGTTTTAGCTTTAGAGATGCTGTTAGGTAAATTTTGTTACTTTGGACAAAGCCAAGCTAACTGCTTCCAGGCCGTAGCTTTATGGCTATTGGAATCCATTCTACTCATCTAACTCTAGGCAAGAAAGCAAACAACCCATCTCAAAAAATGCCAAATAATTTCTTCAGGGCAACTTAAGTAATTGGAAGTACCACAACCTTTAAATAATAAGATTTTGGATTATTTATTTGTTTTAATTCATTTGGGAAAGTAGCTTATAAATGAAAGCAAACTGCATCAATTTGCAGGACACACTAAAATATTATTCCAAGCCAGAAGCCCTGGCTCAATCCATTTCTCATAAATCCAACCCTTGTGCTTTAGCCTGAGTCAAAGATTGCATGAATGTCACATGCCCCTGGTAATAATTTTAAACTCTGTGGAAGATTTTTAAGCAGCACTAACCAGATGAGCCTCTAATGTCCTCATTAAAACTCATACACAGTCTCTCAATCAACTGCTACTTGTGCATGCACCATGGCCTGACAGAGTATAAAGTTCACAAGTGAACATATCATTATATCATGATGTGTAATGATAAGTTCTCAGAATAACTTTTTTCTTTTTTTTTTTTTTGGATTATGCGTGTCAGTGGTTAGTGGCCCTTTAAATATCATGGTCTATATTTGTAAAAAATGAGAGTGTAATTTAATGTTCAAAGAAGCTGGAGAGAACTTTAATTATGTGCCCTTAATGAGGAATAAATTATGGGAAGACTAATTGCTTATGAATGTGAAGACACAGATCATGGCTTCCGCTATACCATACAATGACAAAATGAAGAGCTGATTTTACTACATGGTACAGCTTTGTGGCCCAGTATGTATTATTATAAAATAAAGTAACCAGTTTATGTATAAATAAATGTACATCATGAATATGTCAAGAAAAACGGTGTTCATAAAATGAGGCCAAAACCGTAATGCGGCACCGAGACGATGTTAGAAAAAGTGACACTGTCATTATTGAATGTTGACACACCGCATCAATCATGCACCGTATCAGCATAATATACATGAAGCCCTATCACAGAGGGCCCGCAAAATAAAAGCAATTGCCCCAGTGTGAAAAGCCAGTGAGCATACATTCATGTCAGTAATCAACACATTGGTCTCTCAGCTTCTCCTCATGGGTCACAGAATTAAAGTGCCTTTCACACAAGGTCAAGACAGAGCAGACAAGCCTTATTTAATATGTCCACCACTTCATGTAAATGGCAAGGGATGATCCAATACAGTAATTATCAGCTCGTCTTTGTCTTTGGACTCAAGATACCACAAAAGCACCTTTTTTTTCTTCTTTTTTTGCATATCCCTCAGTTTGCACATATAGTTGATAGAAAAAAAAAAGAAATCCATGTGACTGACAATGAAGTGACAATAGAGGGAGTTTAGGACAAAGTAGGAGATGTGCTATAGAGTCATACTGACTATACTTATACGCTGGAGTAGCTCTGCAGACTGTTAACAGCAGCCCAGAGCTAGTCCAGTGCCACCTGGAGAGTGAGTAGGAGAGCTGATGAGTTTTATCACCTCGCCAAAGCCTTTCTCAGGAACTTCTAATTGACGGCTGGGCCTGTTCCTCTGTCCCACACAATTTCCCGTCATGCCTCTCTCGCTGCCATGGAGCTCTCACCACTCGTACCCCGGTTCTCCACCTCCTCTCCTCCTTAAATCTATCCCTCACTCTTCCTCTCTCTACTTTTTGTTTTCACCCGTATCCGTTCTCCATCTCTCCCGCTCCTGCCGCACCTTGGCTTGGCTGAGCAGGCCTGACAGGCGGATTCCTTTGGTTTTCGCCATATTAAAGCCACTTTCTTGCTCTGACAGCCTGCTCTCTCCTGCCACCTCATAGCTCTGGCTTCACACTTCTCTGGGCAGCCACTGCCTCTTGACAGACCACTGTCACTTCCCATCATGCTCTCTGCTGATCGCGCCTCCCTCCCTACGCCGCTTTGACACCCCCCGTACTCACCCAACCCCTCCTCGGCAAGCTTGCGCGAGCCCACTTCCATACCAGTGCAATTATTTTTTTGACAAGCCATCCATCAGCCTTAACTTTAAAAGCACTCTTCACTGATATCCATTGTTAAGCCCCCCTTTGCAGCTCCTGCCTTCTCCCTCCAGATAGAGCTTGCATGAGAGAGTATGATATCAGACATCACCAAACCTACCAAACCATGTAAATTTACTTTGTTCTCGGCTGTGTTTCCAATTTCACGTCCAATTTTTCGGTACATTATGCGTAGTTGTTGTGCCTAATACAATGTTGTCAAAACCCATTACAGTTTACTCCCTTAGTCGCCTCTGAAAACAGGTTACAATTGGTATTCTATATGTGTAAGGCAGACACATCGGACCATCTGCAGTTGAATCTTATTAAAATTATCTGTTCAATTCTCACGTTCTTGGGTCAGAGCAATTTGCAGGCATTAGCAAAGACACATATGAAAATGTCAGCATGTCAACTAATAACAACGAAAGCAAAGGAGTGCATCGCTGTGAGTCAATAACGCTGCCTTGCTGGTGACACAAATTTGATGGTAATCTAAGAAAATGAATAAGGGGGGAAAAGCTCGGCGCAGTTTGAAAGGGAATCTTGTCCTGTGTTGAATCATTTGGCGCTCTTCCACTTGGCCTACATCTTAGCCTTGCAGTAGAAAAAAAAGGGGGGTATGACAACAAAGTGCTCTCCCATCACTGCTGTCTGGTGTGCTCAAACAGCACACATTACATGTGCATGATGAACTGGCTGCATTACGCACAGCTCAAATGACTGTTCTGTTCATCTGACCAGCGCTTCCGTTTGAACAATATGATACTGTGAGCAGATACTGAATATAGCTCCACATGAGCAATTAATAACACTGTGAGTTCATGTGTCTTAAAAAAAAATCCTGACTTATACAAATTGTAAATTTTCCATGTAGATATGGTAAGCACAGCTATTGTACTGCTGCAATAATACCAATTAATGGCAGTAGTTTTACTTACAGAAGCACTACTGTGGAATTATTAATATGCAGCGTAGTTCATTTAGCAACCTATTAGGTTGCAAAGCTCTTGGGGTAGATGAGGGCACAAAAAAAATTCTGCGATGTCGAACACATTACAGGTTATCTACCTTGAACTAAGTGAAAATAGGTTTAGCCCATATCAGCAGCAGTTCATAGAGAATATTGAAGCTAGGCAAATAAGAAGTGACAAAATTGCTATAGCAGCACAATGGAGCTTGGCTGCCATGCTACAGAATCACTCAGCCGAGTGAGTTTGTAAACTTTAAGCCAATTGCATTCAAAAGCCACCCTTCAACAAAAAGGAAACACAATTAACAAGCTGATACCAGCGTGTGTCTGGCTGACTTAATGAATATCAAATTACACACAAACACTTATAAATCATCATTATCCCCCAAATTTTAATTGATCCCACAATTAAACATGACAAATGCTACCTATTGCAAGTCTTGACTTTATTCTTTCCCAATAAGAGACTATTTATCTCTCTCTTTTCCGAGTGCGTCATAGCTAATTTCACATTGCGTGTGCTGCTAATTAACAGGGACAGACAGACAATTTTTGTCCAGGGTAATTTCTTTTGTTTACAGCAGGGAGCCTTCTGTTTCGAATAATTTCCAAGGCTCTTAGGAACTCTGTTTTGCTCCTAATGGCATGTATTTGAACCTCCCCTTAAGTTTTTGGACAGTTTCCTCACTGTCAGTTTACTCTAATGGGATGAATTTTAACAATGCCTTTAATAAAAAATGATTATTTCCCAAACATGCAAACTGAAAACAGTACTGATATGACTATGTTTTTTGAATGAAGTTCAGTGAGCATGCTTTTCAAGTTAATAATCTGTGGCTGAAAACAATTAATTACACGTTTACAAAAGTGTGGGTGCGTGTTTGATTGTGCATGAATTTGCATGTGCAGATTGTGTGTGGGTGTGTGAGTGCCTTGACATGTTTATTTGAGCTGTGTTGTGTTTACACCGTGTGCTGAGTCTAATGCAATGCAGACACCTGCCACTGTCTGTGGCCCTGACAGCTCTGGTCCCAGCAAAGCGAAGCAAGGCACCAGCATATGGTTATCAATGATCCAGATGGCTCATGCTTGTCTCCAGACTGACAACTTTGCTCCTACATTATCAAACACTAGTAATTAACCATAATCAAGAAGGTGTTAATTAGACATAATGAAACAATTTCTGTTTGGTCAGAGCCTACTATTTGCCAATTACTTGTAATTATATGCACTAAGCACTTCAGTGTAATCTCTGTCGGTGGTGGAACAGGCAGCCAATCAAACAGCGGGGCTGTGTCTGTTTGTTAGACTGAAGAGCCTTTTGTTTTGCCGAAAAATTTGGCAGATTTAAACCTGCAGCCCTCTGATTGGCCAGCTTGTCACAGCTGCCTGAGGGGGGAACAAAAGGAGCGTCGTACTTCTTGGTGACAGCGCCAGGGAAGTTTGTCATTTCCCAGGAGAGGATGGCTGTTAATCAGAGCGACCCTTGACCGCAACCCACAGGTCCCAGCGCCGCTGCTGGTTGGCCACACCTGGAAGCAACACATGCTTCTGGGGAAATTAAAGCTGTAAATTTGCTTAGTGGAAATCAGAGAAAAGACAGAACTTTTAGAGGAGGAGGGACAAGAAAAAAAGACGAAAATCATGAAGGAGGCAGAAAAGTACATAAAATTAGAGAAATTTTGAATGAGAAGGAGGCAGACGTGCCCATGAGCTTTTGGCAGACAGACACTACACAAAGTGTAGGACTTTAGTCTGATAGTAAGCAAGTGGAGCATGATCAGAACTGCTTGGAGAGGTGAAGAGTTCAACTAGAACAAGCAGAAATGATGGGTAGATGAAGGGATGTATGCATGATGCATGACACTGGCAGTATTTTAACAAAAAAAAAAAAAAACACTAAATGAGCATTAGGTTATGAGTGTGGGCAGTAAGAAGCGTGTTGGGAGCAGAACAAATCCATATTTTCAATACTGTAGCCAGTCTGATACTTAATTTTTGGCACTGATACAAAGACAACTTTTTCTAATACTTTAATTTGAGGAAAACCAACCATACATGGTCCATCTTAACTATAGTAGGGTCTCTAAATAATGCAATATTCAAACACCAGTTACAATTAGAGGTCACACAATAGTAGTTAGAAAAACAACAAAAGATGAAAAAGTCAACTTCATTAAGTGTAGCACCGGTATACACATCAAATACAACTTCATGAAGCAAAGATCAGTGTGGCAGCTTCATTAAAACCAATATAAGTGAGATCAACAACACGGTTCGTATTCAAGCCTGCCAAGCCATGCCATAATACCTCTGGCCATACAATCCAATATCACATAAAATTAAGAAAGGAAATGACATCCTGTTATTATTTGCCAAATAGAGGGATGCGGTTTCACCTTTTTTTCTCCTCAGATACAGGAATAATTGCATTTTTTTTCCCTGCTAGATTGATATATGCGCTTCCAAAACAGTCCAGAGATCAGATGGAATCTTAAGATCAGCCAACACAAATCGAAAGAAAACTAATGAAATTATACTAATAACCCTAATGGCATTATGCTCTAATATTATCTCAGTTTCGTCACGTAAACACTAATAATAGTAATATCGAGGACCAAATTAGACTAAATGCTGGGTGTGGTGTTACCTTTGAGAACACTGTGGTATTTAAAAATTAACACGTTTCTAAGCAGAGATCACATTCAAAAGATTCAATTGCAGTCAGTTGTGATTCTGTCCACTAACAAAACATTTATCTTGAAACCTGAAGGTTAATAAGAGATTATCTAGGAAAATTTTAATCCAAATTTCCTTAAAAGCTACTTTTTAACATGCTCATCCCTATGACTCTAAAATCTGTTTAACAAGCTGCAGGAAACAGAGAAAGATTGTATTTAACACGACAGAACAACAAACTCCACGTTGTAAAAGTGTCCAAACTCAACGACCATGTTATGTGTTTTCGAACTGATCCGTACTGGCTGGGTGTCAAAATCCAAATTCCACATAAGTCCACTGTCAATTTGAGTGTCACCAAAGTCATCCTAATTAAAGAGGAGCATAGTTTTAAAGAGTTCGTTTGTGTGTGGAGTCAGTCATTCATCTAAAGAGGCATCAACAACACTGTAAATAAGTCATTTACAGTGAGCTGGTAATCACAGAGGCCATAACCCATCACCAGCCCTCGCCCATAATTACTGCGGTCCAGCGTAATCAACAGCACATCATCTGCTACGAGCTGGAAAACTACTCACACTTACTCCACCCTGCAACACGAGACTGTCTCCCATGACTAAGGACACAATATAATGTATTAATGTGTTCATTTCAGAGCTAAGGGGCCATACTTGGACACCCAACTTAATCTAGCATAATGCTGTCAACGTCAGCACTGGCACTAATGACAGAAAGATTTATTAAGTTTGTACTGGAAGAAACAAATCCGCCTATGAACGCTGTTATGAACGACTAAGTTATGTTGTTTACTTTCATATAATATCGCTCCATGATACACAGTGAATTTGTCATTGCAGCCTTGATTTAACATTTTTGACAGCTATCTGATGATAAAACAAAATAGCTATATCGTTACACTTTGACCTATATTTATAACTCTGTGACAGTACAGCAAGAAAAACTATTAAAGAGGAGTGATCACAGTTCATCTCTTCTGTCCTGCCAGATTTGGGGAGACCATTTCTAAAATACTGCAAGCTGCAATTCTATGATTAAAGTCACTGAAGAAGGCTTCAAGATCTGGTTTATAATTTGGATGTTGTGTTGAGGATTTTGAATTATAAAAACCATCTAGGTGCTAAAACTGTCCAAAATGTTTATATTTTAATTTAAAAAAAAGTAATATCTTTCTATCATTCTCAGTTTTCTATCTTTGTCAAAAACTGAGTGATCAAGAATAATCTACCTACTTTCCCACCAATCTAAACATACCAGAACGACATTATTTCACAAAGTACCACAAATATGACATGCATGTACCGCTTGGCCTAAAATTATTCTCTGTCTGAAATAGACTGTGTGGACATGTAAGATTGCTGAATAATGGTAAAACCAGGGCTAAAAATGTGTAAATTCTCTGTCCGACATTTGAATCTTTCTGCACATTAACATACCTAAAATCGTCTGGCGAGTTGTTTGATTGGAAATTAAATTACAGGGACAGAGATATAAGGCATATCCTAAGATTATTCCCTTTAATCTGCTGTACACTCATTTTACCAAGGCATCAAGCCTTGAAGACACAGAGATAAATAACATGTCTTGCAATATCTGAGAAATAGAGTCAACCTGAATTCTCATTCTGGACCAAAGCCTTTCCCTGCCCCTCCTTTGTAATGACATAGAGTCATGAGGAGGAGTGGATGGAGCGTTTCTGAGGTGCTGAGGCCTGAGTTGCTTGTCAGTGGCATGACTGATCACCGAGGCCAACTCTAAAAGGATTGCTGGTGGAAATAAAGACACCAGCATGTCAGCTGTAAGCTTCTCAGAAGGACCCATCAGACAAGTGGATGTGTATTGACAGGCCAGAGACAGAAAGAGAGAGACACGGAGAGATGAAGGCAAGACAGAGAGGGAGGAAGTGTCCTGAAGTCGCTCACCTTGGCACAGGCTGCAATGTCAGCCGACCCGGTGGCCATCACTCTCAGGCCCTGTCCGGGGTATTATTTAAAGCCAAACAAATATCAGGGACTGAATGTCACCACAAGGACACCCAGGCCTCATCTCCACCAATCAGTGTCCAGGGTTTCAAATCACCCTTTCTCCTTCTCTCGCCAACAAATCCATCTTCCTCATTCCTCTACCCTGCTTCACACCCCCATTCGACCCCTGACTACCACACTGAGGGGCGGCACTGTGCAACAGATTTACGATCCCCCCCATTTCAGGCCAAGCACGATTTATTGACATTAGTTGTCAGCTTTCTTTTTGAGAAATTGCACGTAGAATTAATTTTAAGTACGTCTTAATGTTAAATATCCTGGAAACACTAAATTTCATGGTAGGTGATGCTCAGAGCCGCATAAGCATATATCAAGTTCTTGGGCTTCACTGAAAGACCCTTTTTTTAGACTTTAATTTAATAAGAAGCAGCTCATAACCGCTTCATCTCAGCTGTTAATTACACATCCTTTATGCTGAGGAATGATCTTGGGACACTATTTAATGCATCAAAAGTTTAAGTAATTTAATTTAATTGTTTTTATTACTTAATCATGTCCAAGGCCACATAACTTCATGGAGAACAACCTGAATACGGTATCTTACAGTGTCATTCAGAGAAGGGGAAAAATGTTCTGCTGTTAAATAATTTCGTCCTTCAAACTATCCAATGATCATGATATGGTGCAGAAGATATTTCACCTCCTGCCACATACATAATTGCAGTTTAATTTTGTTTTGTCACTGGTCACAATTATAATCATAGATGCGTTTTAATAAACGTGTTCATCACTGGTGGGGTGAACATGTAGTTAACATTAGGATCACGGATTTTAAAACAAAAGCTGCAAGTTTCATGCTATAAAATATAATGCAACACTGCATATGTATCACAATCTGTTCTTCGTTAATATAACTTCTCATTTTCTGTTACACAATTAATATATAAATATGGCAAGAAAAGAAACTGTAACCAACTGCACAAGGTAAAATATGGAAGCAAGGGGAACATTTGCAGCAGGTTTCTCTGTGCTTCTGACAACTGACGGAAAAGCAGCTCGGCCCAAACAAGAAAACACAGTAAAATAAATCACAATCTTGGCAATAAACATGTAAATCTTGATCGATATGTGCTTGCCTTTTTCCCTTTTTCAATAACAGCTGCTGTAAAGGCCTGCTGAGCACAAGCGGCCATAAAAGTATGTAAAATAAATTAGGAGAGCATAATGAGAGGCTCCAGCAATTCCCCCATAAATATAACATAACGACCACAACTAAAATGTCAGGGAATCCAATAAATCAATTTCTCAGGGACAGGCCGGCCTTTATGTGTAGAACACAGTCATATTTATAATTCTTTTTTTCCCTTTTTTTTTCGTCAGCGGATTTTATTTTTTGGGAGAGAGAGGGCAGCCAGGGAGAGGGTGCAGCTCAACACAGGTCCCTCTCACATGAGGAAGGTTTAATATGTGTTCTATGTGATTCATCACCGTGACACGGACACCTGAGGCCTGGACCCGCTCCATTTCTACAGCCTAAATGGTTTCTTGGGGACTTTTCCCTGCACACACACTAACATCGCACATGCACTGAGCTGAGAGAGATCGAGGGAGGAGAGAAATAGAGATGGGTAATGGATTGACAAAGAAGGCCTCATTTGAAAACACACAGCTATTTTGTCCCGGCCATGTAATAGATTGTGAGTCCGGAGTCGTCTAGTGTCACTAGTGCAAGAACTAATTCGCTCATGATGCAAAGAGAAATCCAAGGGAAAATTAGATGATTGAGATTACAGGTCTATTTGAGATAACCAACGCACTGAGAGGAGTATTCATAGAGGTGCAAGGGTTACAGACCCATTACACCTGGGGAGAGTTACTTCACAATAAATAAGGCTATTATTTACCCTGCCGACTCTTCACTTTCCAAACGTCACACAGTGAGCATAAGTGCATCTGGCAGTTCAGCTCGATGACATCAAAGCAAAATATCCAAGAAAAGCTATACCATTCTGTCCTCCTGTAGCGCTGGTCCATTAAATTACTGACATCTTCACACAGACATTTACAAGCAGCATCACAACTTGCTGTTTGACCTTAAACAAGCCTGGTGTTGTAAAAACAAATATAGCAGAACAGCAAACTGCATAGGAATGCAATTATTCTAATAGCATAGCCAGCAAAGTAAGTCCGGTTATAGACAACCTAATAAGGAGTGTGTGATTGATGGTGGGATCATGGGGCCTTTATAGAGGAGCATGCACACACCCTGCTCCTGTTTCCAAGAAGTAAAGCTCCACACTCACTCTAAGAAATGTGATATTTTCTAAAGACCTGGCTGGATGCCAAAGTTAACACTGTGGTAAAGAGGCCAAAAACAAGGACAAAAACAAACATATAGAGAACAAAGAACTGACTACGATGTATTACAAAATCTTTTGCAGTGATTCTCTTTGAAATGAAGATTCTCTTTGAATATGTGATTGATGATATTATCCTACACACACTGTTTTCATAATTTATCCACATCCAATGTGATTTTTACATGGTTCTAAAGATTTACACGCAAGATGCCCCTATTTAGAACTGATAAAATCGAACTTTTATATTTCAGACGTGTTTATGAAGATAATATATGCGATAAATTCATGTTCACACACTTTCCATATTGCTATCATGCCTTATACTGCATTTCACACACATGTGTGCGCATTATGTATACTTATTACCACCACTAATGTGATCGTTTAAAAAAAAAACCAAAAAACTGTTTAATAGTGAAATTAGTCCTAAAGGTGTAGAATAGGCCAAACATGCCAAAGGGCAATGTTGAAGAAAAGAGGAAAAATAAAATACAGACGAATCACACAGCTGCACAATGTATCAGACCTCCATACAAAGAGACTTCAACTGCAATCTGTATCTCTGTTAACATCTGAAAACATCGAATGTGAAACATACTGTACCATCATTTCAGTCTTTGGGATGCAGCTCAAAAATGCTGAAATAATTCTAACAAATTTCTGCAGTAACAAGAAGAGTTTCTTCCAGCCAGAGCACAAGCTGTGATTAAACTGTCAACACTTTTGGAACAAACTTTGACAAAAAAAAAAAAAAAAAGAAAAAAAGCTGTATTCAAGAAACATTTATCACATTTGTGAAAAAATGATGAAACAAAAGGGTTCTTGGTTGTGGACCGAGACTTGTGGACTCTAATGTAACCATGCAAACTTTATACAGTGCAACCTTCTCCCGCATTTTCAATTCTGTTCTTAAACTCTGTCCATCAGCTGCAGCCTCTAGAGGTGGCTTGTTTAAGAAACAATTAGGGGGGTATACAGAGCCATTTGCAGGCAGCAGGCCTTGCTGGGCAGGCCAGCCGACTGGAGTACCTTTCACAACTGATTTATAACACTGTCGCCACGGCAAGGCAACATAATTAATAGGAGCATGGACTTCTAATTCCAATGACTTCCACACCAAGTGGTTTTCATTTGATTTATGATGGCCGGCAACTTTGCATTTTATCAGTTCATTCAGTCATTATTTATGCTGATGACCAATTTCAATGGGTCGCTATCATCTAACTTGCCACTAATCAAAGAGAATTAGGGTTCACTGCATTATTTAGAAGCTGCTAATTTATCTTTGAACTAGGCAAGAGAAATAGTTGTGGGAGCATGCACTGCAATACACCACAGCGATCATAAAGACACATTATGCGATCATTGCACTGTGAATGAATGTGTTCATGACCACATGGAACTATAGTCCAGAGCTGTTTTGTTGAGCGTTTCCTGGAACAACACCAAAGTAACAGAATGAGAGAAGCCCGTATTCATGATAGGAGTTCATGGCATTGGATGCAAAAACAAGTGAGGCACTGATGCAGATCTGCTGCTTATCCATTAGGCTTGACTTGCCCACATAGTCGAGAATAAATTGGGGTGGAGTAGCGAAATAGTAAATTCACAAAATCCTCCTTCTCAGCATGCACTGTAATTGCACTTCAACTGTGACATATTCCCAATTTATGAATGATGAATCTAAATCAGGCTCAATTTGGGGAATCAGAGGGCATCATGTTGACCAGCCTCAGCCCAAAGGCATAGATGGACATATCAAAGCAAGACATCTCTCACAGTGTCAATATCTGTGCTCATCATACTAACACACACCAAACCTCAGCTAAGATGATGCACAGCATTCCTGATGACTGACCACTGACCACCGTGAAACTTGATATACATGAGATCAGATAATTTATAAATATATTTTCCTTCACTTCAAAGTCAGTTAATATAATTCAGAAGGCTAGCATAAAAAAAAAAAAAAACGCATCATGCAATTCATATCAGGTTAACTGATGCTCAACTCAAGCGTGTGGGTCAAGCAGCTACACAGAGGGAATATTTTAAAGTGCATGACTTATTTATGCTTTTGTTTTCATTTTAAAGAAACATTAGCCCAACATAATATGCTAAATTCTCAACTTTACATTTATGCATGGTAAAATAGAACAAACTCTCCAAATACCCTATTGTTTAACAGTCTGTTGTATGATATGATGTGGGAATTACAGTAAACACAATACAGCAGCTCACAAAAATGCAGGTTTCCATACTAAATGCAAAAAATATGGATTCTGCTAGTCCCTTTGAAACAAACACACAACCAAGTGCAATTTGGTGTACAGAAAATGAAAAATGCACTCTTCAAGTCTTTGACAACAGGTCCAACGCAAATGATCAGACTCTATTTGTTAGCCCATTCCCTTCCCCTGATTCCCCGAGTGATGAATTGTGTTTAGCAAACCACAGGAGGCTAAGCATTCTTGACATGTTTTTATTGATTTGCATGAGCTTTATGCATGTAATCCTGTTTGTAGGTAAATCATGGCACGGGCAGATTCAAGTCACAGTGGGTTTGCTTTGGAGAGAGAAAATTGGAGCCTCTGCATGGGAGGCGGAATAGAGCCGGGAAGGGTGGGAAAGAGATGTGCCCGCCCGTTGGAATCTGGGAACCTCTATTAAGATTTATAGGTGTTGGGATTCTATGGACCTGAGGCATTATTCATGGTAAAGCTTCTCTGTCTGGGCCCGTTTATAAGATGAGACAAGGCTGACAAAGATGGAGGCCCTCTACAACAGAGCCAAGCTGCTTGAACATGGGGCTCAGTCACCTGACATACCCATGGCATCAGCTGCAACCATTCAGCATAAAGATTCAGCTAAAGATTGACACAGTATTGTACAGCACCAAGCACAATTGTCAGTTTCTATCATTGCACCTTCGCCATGTTCTCAGTGTTCTCTGGAAATGAGAAAAAAAGGCTCTGAAGAAAATTTTGCATTTTAACAATGCTGCTATGCATTCCTCTACAGGTTATCATGGTATAATGCTATGATGCTTCCTGCTAAAACATACTCCTTTGAAGACTCCATAAACATGTGCTGACTAATATACTGTAGTCTCAGGATCCTAACTACAGTATCGTGTAGCTGAGAATTATTTCAAACAGACAGAGCACCTTGGATCCTTGTTTAAGAAGCCATGGCGATATTCAGTTTATTCAGCAATTTCCTGAGAGTCCCACCATACTTTATTTGGTCTTATTAGAAGAAAACACAAGAATCACCTTCAACTTTATTAATGGCGGTACTCTGGATGAAAGATGCTGGTGAAAATCTGCAACATCTGTTTGCTGCATTCACTTCTCAGCGGGCTCCACCTATTCCTCATGCCTAATGATGCTGATCCACTCTGCAAGTTTTACGGACAAATGTGTATTTGGCTACATTCATCATCGTGAATGAGTGTTCCTGATGAGCCATCCCCTGGCCTGTTTCACTCTTTCTACCATACGTTAACAAATGACAACTCCTGCCACATGTTTTCCATTTGGGAGATACAGAGAGAGGCAGGGGGAAAAAAGGGTCGAGGGATTGTGAGGGCTAAAAGATGGGCAGCTTCAAGGGAAACGAGTCAATGATGGCTGCTCTTAAGAGAATCACCACCCGTGTGCCATCAACTAACCACAACACCATGAAAATGCATCAATTATGTAATGCCTTCGAAGTGCAGTTACAGACCCGATCCATGTCACTGCCATGGCCCAAACCCAACTCCTTCATGAGTGACATTAGCAGCCGACATACTTTCACAGTAGGTGGACTATAACCCCAGCAGCCAGTGAATGTATTCTTGTAGAACCACATGAAAGGCCAAAAACAGAAAAATATATGGATATGGCCAAGAATGTTAATGTGGATAAACAAGTCGATGGTCGTTCAAAGTCCTGGGGAGTTGCACCCCTAATAAATCATATTCCTTTTGATGTGCAGCTGGTTACAAGTTTAGAAAGGGGGATGGTTCAAACAGACATGAGTCAGGCACCAGGACACACTGCCGGCTTTTCTCAAAGCATGGGAATCCAAGTTTAGTTGTTGGGACATGTGAGAGTAGTGAATAAGTTATAAATAAAGTCATGAGAGAAAAGAGGCTGTCAGACGTCCTTGGATGCAGTTGTCATTGGTGAGAGAAAACAATGTCCGAGTAGTTAACGCACTGACAAAGTTAGATATGGGTGACTCAATCAGTGCACATGAAAAAGTTGCAAAATAGAAACCTGCCACTGAGTATTTCATTTGCAAAGATGAACAATAACTATGAGATTTCGGTCTTCTTTTCTTGCATTACGGCTGAACCTCACAGCCGTAATGCATTCACATCAACAATACTATCCAAAGATGTGATCTAAAACATACTTTTAAGGTTTTAAATTCTGTGCATCCAAATAGACAAATGCATGACTGTTCTTTAACTGTCACACATCCTGCATTAAATATAAGGGAAGCAGTGTGGCAGTCTATCGAAGAGAAAATACTAAAGACTCTGGTGTTTGTGTCTTTGTTGTTTTGGGGATCACGGTAAGCCAAAGAGTTCCTCTGCCGTGAAGATGGATGATCTCAAAAACCAAAACATATTCAGCATGAGCCAGCGTAAAAGAATCCCTCACACAAACAGCTGGGGCACTTCAGCCGGACTGATGGGGATAAATCACATCTCGGAAGCCAAAACAGACACAGCTTGATGCCGAGCCCAAGGCTAAAACTCTCGACAAATGTACAAATGTACAATAAATGCAGAGAAGCTAGTAATTGTCAGCTGTTACCACCCGTTACTCCGGATTCCTTTGAATCTCTGTCCCGTTTTATGTGTTGAGTTAGTCAACAGATGTCAAATTTGGTCGATGCTACATTTGTGTGGTTGAGCCCAGTTACATACAACATATTTCATTTTGTAACATATTCAGAAAAAGTTAAACATTGCTCATATTTTATGGTATATGCAGGGTCAAAGAATGGATATAGGCATGATTAGCAGTCTGCAGGGACCTTTCTGCAGAGTTTCCTTTTGTTGTTGTGTTTATCTAGCTCAGTGGGACATTTTTCAACCATTCCTAAACCTTGAAATTAAGCAAAAGAGGCAATTCCTCTATTTTTTTTTTGTTGCTGGATTTTGACAAGAAGCAGAAGTTTAAGTATTTGCAGCACATTTGAAAGGTAGCACAGCCATACAATGTATCTGCCATATCACACGTTTGAATACGTATCGTTAATTGCACTAATATTGTATGAGTCCTGTGCCATTCTTGTTCAAAATAAGCTTCTACTCATCTACTACTCTTTTCCCAGAAAACCCAACTTACACAGCAAGTTAAAAGCCTGGAAATGATAAAGTTTACACTATGTCTCCCTTCCATCTGTTCCTTTTCCCACACTTCGATAGCAAAAATGGCAGACACTGGTTGGTGCAATTCCCAAAATACATCGGAGCCAATTAGAGGTCTCACTCTATTTAAAGCCATGATTTTGAAAGTGATTACCGTTGCAAAAAAACATAAATAATCAAAGAAATAAGCAGAACATGTACACTCAGCTGACCTCCAAAAATCCCTGCTGCATCTTGAAGAAAATCCCAGTCTGCGTATAATATGTCATCCCCACTGCGTATCTACATGTGCAGCCCCTTTATGACCGTCATTCTCGTGCATAAATATTCAAATCGACTTTATGACAGCAAATTCATTAATGGTGAAACAAACACAATCTCAGAGTAATACATGAAGGTGGAAATGTTTATTACGGCATGTTCTGCATTATGAGCTGTGAATGATCAATCAAAGAGAGAGCATATTACTCCAATTTTCTCTGGCCCTTGTAACAACAAAGTTCATAGATACCAAATCAGTTTCAAGGGAACCCGGGGGCTACAAGTGCAAGACTGCTGTATGAGACATTCATAATTTATGTGCATTTGATGTAGTGATATGTAAAAAACTTCAGAGGAATTTTAATGGGCTTGAGGCTGAGAAGGGAGAGAAAAATCTTTGAGGTGGTTGTTTGGCCCCCTTTTTTTTAGTGAATCACTTCTAGACCGAAGGAAAATAAAAAGTTTTTCAAATCTAAATTCAGCCATTGAGCCTGTAATCACTGAGAAAAGGGGAATTTCATCTTCTTATTTCAACGCTTTATTGATCTGCTAGCTTGGCTCTCATATGCTCCATTACATGGCCCGAGCAGTGGCCAGCAACACTGTCCAATTCAGTCAACAAAGAAAAGCTATTTCCATTGATCAATGTCCTTCCATACGAAACAGATAGAGATTGATAATACACTTCAGCAAAATCCTACAGTCAATTAGGGTTTGATGAGAAAAAGAGTCTTGTGCAGGGACAACAGAAGGTGTTAATAAGCAAGAGCCAAATAAATCACCAAAACTGGAAAGTCTATCCCTTCTCTTTGAATGGAAGCATAATGTATTAATCTTTCAGACAGATGGGTTGTGTTTCTGTAGGCTATTGATCACCAGTAACCTTTTATTATTGTTTTTTCCATTAGAGACCCAGATTAAAACAGATGAGAGTTGTTTAACTTGCTTAACGCTCGGTATTACGGCGCACTCTTGCTACTCTGGAAGACCAAATGTTTACACTGATGCTCATGTAGAAGAAATCATTGCAGAGAAGGTTGAGGCTGCACATTAATTTGTCAGCCCATTAGGAAAGCCCTCTCCTGACAGTGATCTAATCTAAAGGGTGGGAGTGTCCATGGCCACTGAGCAGCCTTATTTGAATGAAGTCAGTGCCAGGTCTCATCAAGAGAATGGATGCAGGAGCCAGGTTAAAAGGAAAAGACAGATGAGAGGACAAGATGGAGAAAAAAATCAAGCAGACAAAGGGACGGGATGAGGCAGGCACTAAATATAGAACACAAATACTTGTAAGCAGACCTCTTTAAAGCCTGAACCTATAGTATTTATAATTTGTTAACTTAAGAAAGTGATATTTCCATGTTCTTATATACACAGAAAAAAAAATACATGTAAAAACACAAGAGAAAGACAACTGCAACCAAGTTATCGGCACAAAAGATTTCATTTCATAGTCAACCTACTGCAGTGCACTGAAAGTTTCCTGAATCTTAAACTACATAAAGTAGTTACGTTCATGATTTGCATGGTAAGCGATGCATCCTCACATAACTGGACTGCCCTTCTTATTGTACTGTACAGCAGGGCCTGCAAAGTCCCACAACCAATATCCACCAAAATTGGTCCACAAAGACACGAGGGACTATGCTTCAAAAATAGGCCTTGATTGTGCCATGCGGGACAAAAAGCATCACTCAAGCTAACCATTCTTCCATCTTTCACTGATAAAATCCACTTTCCATTCATTACCCTTTATCATAAACACAAGTCTACAGGGAAGCCGGGCTTAGAAGTGGTTAAGCCTGTCCCCGGTTTCCTATTTCTAGGGAGCATTTATCTGATGATATATATTCATTTTGGTAAGTGAAAGGAGTTATTCTTTTTCCAACAGGAAGGACACTGATAGGGCATTAGGGATTTGTTTATTTCAACTCAAAGCCAGAGCATTTATCCAAGTATATATTTCGCTGCGGGCTCAGACCAAATTATGTCTCAAGGCAAGATAAATCACAAGGCACAAGTCAAAATGCCAAATGTTTTATGATCCTACACAGAGCTCTTGATGGCAGGCTACACTTTACTGAAAGCGGCACTGTGAATTTTGAGACAACAGCCTACGTGCTCTTGCTTGTTTGTGACTAGAAACTGTGATGAATGTGACAGCTGTCATATACACATCAACTGTCTAGGTTTTAGACACTCAACAGAATGATGGGATTTGAAAAGAAGTTCATCTGTCTCCCTAATAAATCCATTGTCTTGTCTTCCTTGAACAAGACATGTAGTGATGGACACATCCAACAAACAGGCTTAGTGAAATATTGTAGATGCAGAGAGCTCATTCAGTTTAAGTGAGAGTGAAAAGTGAGTTGATGTGCTTGAGTAAACAACTCAACATCACTCTAGCAAAAAACTGACAGACAGGACAGAGTGTGCAGACAATTTAGAGGATATAAATTACCTACAAACATTCTAAAACAAGTTTGGGAAGAAAAAAAAACTTTTTTGTTGATTTTTTTCTCATGACAAGTCAGTGTACAGCACAAACATCAAGAACATCTTTCCTCAAATAGGCATTTTGTTTGTTCAAATGACAAGCAAAAAATATATTCCTGCATCTTGCCACATAAAGTGTTGTTGTTGTGGCCTGGTGTCTTTCACATGATCTGTCAAGAGACTGTGGCTGATCCCGTTAGAAAGGCCTTCTTACGTAAACTCCTGAACTTAGCATCCTGCTGCTGTGACCCAGGCAACAATGCCTTCTTATATGCCCAAACAGAAGCTGTTGAACAAAATTCAAGAGCTTGTGTAGAGAGGAGTTGAAGGGTCATGTAAACTTGCAGCGGACTAGAAGGCTCCGGAGTGAAAGGGGGAAGAATCCTCTTTTCAATCTCCACATTGTTTGTTGGGAGGGATCGCTGCCATCACAAACATCAACCCAAATTTCTTCACAGGCTGGGCAAAGAGAGCGGACAAACGGGGTCCACAACATGATAGTGTGTGTGTGTGTGTGTGTGTGTGTGTGTGTGTGTGTGTGTGTGTGTGTGTGTACCCGTGTAAAGTGTGTGCTTAATGTCCTGCAGCCTCAAGCTTGGGGTTTTGGAAAAAAGCTTCTCTCTGCACAAGAGTTGCATCTCCATGGAGTGACGCCAACACAGGTGAAGACGTTCTTACAGCCAATGCTGAGAAGGTATTTGACCCTGATTCAGGCTTCAGTCGTATATATAATACATGTCACACAACATCCTGAGAGGGCACTTGGCAAACATACACGTCATGTAGAGTAACTATGTTGTCACTTGCCATGCCTGAATGTTTATGCACTGGTCTAATAAAGACTAACAGCTACATTTTCAGGTGGTACAAAGACTTCAAAATGGGCTTTTGTCAAATCAGGGTAGAACAAGGTTCAAGTGTTGGTAAACCAGTATCATAATAGGGACAGGAGTTGTGTGTATTATTTCTTTTGTTTCAGCTACTCTGGTTTCAGTTTTTAAATCAGCTTTTCTAACTGCAATATGAGATGGGTAAAAAACAAACAAAAAAACTACAATGTATAATGTTGGTTACATTTGATAGAAGACAGTCAAGGAACAGACTTGACTTTCCACAGTAAACAGGATTATTGGGAAAGTGATAGTTTGCCTAACCACGTAAATAGAGTCTTTCCTCACTCAGAGTTTTGGCATGAAAACATCACCAAATGTAATACAATGTAAACTCAAGTAAAACAAAGCAAGAACAAACATCATTTTGATCATTAATTCATTTTGGTAAGCTTTTTAAAGCCTTTTAAAACACAACTGTATTGCTATAATTGGAAGTGAAAAATTAGAGTGGCACTTTAGATCCAACAACAAAACTGTTTTACTAAAATCCAGTCAGCAGTCTTATTCACTCTTCAATTTTTGTCAACCAGATGATTTATCTCCACACATCTCCGATATTCCTTCTCACCCATTCGTCAATGTAAGGTGTAAACTGAGTATATACTTCCATGACGCCTGGGTAAAGTGGTACCTATCTGATATCCTTACTATGTATTAAAGCAACTGGAATCTTCTGGAAAACATGGGAAACTGATTTACTCATGATGAGCAGCTGTACACACCACACACGTACATCTACCGACAGCAGGGAACAGAGCAGCACAAGTTAAGAAGAACAGGTCTGTATGTGTCCAAAGTATCAGACAACAGTAAAATATGGGCTGCTGACCACAAAACAACATAGCGACTAAAACTGAAAATACATTACAGTTGGGAATAAAGCAGCATAATGACAAGTTGAGGAGAACAGGTATATGCTCAGTTGAATCGTGATCTGAATTAAATCGCATGCAAAATGTCAAATTGTAAAATTATACCATTCTTTTTTGTCTCTACCTAAAGTAGCTGCTGTCTCACTGAGTGTGTATATATAAATACATTTACTTGGACATTACTATTAAAAAAAAAGCACTGAGCAGTTAAAGTGCACATCAATGTGAATCCATTCTTTAAAAAATTGGCAGAGTTACTATATGCCATGGCTTATGCATAAAAATAGACAGATTGAAAAGAAGCCTGAAAATTGTAATAACTTTTGCCAGGTTGTAAAGCCACTGACTTTTCAAAGAATCCAAGCAAGTGTTTTGGAAAAAGAAAAAAAAAAAACTTGTGCTGAAAAAGGTTGAATAATACCTTGAAGCACATAATATGTTATTTGAAGAGATTTCATGTTGTTAAGTTTTTCAGAAGTTGAAACTATCTGAAACAGATTTAAGTTGGATGCTTGACACACAGTGCATGCTTGTGGTCAAATCTATACTTGAATTTTCAATTCTCACAAGTACTAGAAATACCCATGGCTAACTTAAAATTGTATGGCATTACATGACATTATAACCCATGTAAGAGGTCATAAAGAAAATGAGGATTGGAGTAACTTAAAAAAACCTTCCGCCCACTTCTTTCTACCATATGTTACAAAGTTCCCGGTGTCCACAGAGAGCCAGACATCTCGCCGCTCTGATCACTAACTAGCCAACCAATCAAAGCCTTCTGGCCATGGAGCAATTATCTGCTCTCCATAGCATAGGTGGAGAAAGACCAGCAACCCCTGCAGCTCTCTCTCACTGTCTCCTGAAATAACTACAAAATGCCTTACATACTCTTTACACTTGTATGTAAAACAGAGGGAAAAAAGGATGTTTTCTTCAGACTGAACTGAGATCACATTACATGCCATGCCAAGTACAAAGCCTGAAACTGCAAGGGAGGATTTTCACCTCTTGCTGTTGCGAGGCATGGATTCTTGTCATTACATCAATTTATTTCAGTGTCATCTGTGTGGGCTAGATTTTTTTTTTTTGTCTAATTGAATGAAAGGCGATATGAGTTACATTGGACACGACTTTAATGGCCTTCCTGAGCCACATACTGTACTGATGAAAAATAACACAGTTTTGAGCTCGGATAGCTCTCTTCACAGATAATCTGAAGGCTGAAATCATTTGAAAGACTGAAGAGACAATCGAGGCAGCCCACAATCTGTCATATCCCGTTGAGAGGTGCTTAGAGGTACGAGTTACAAAAGACTCCATTTTGTCGCAGGAATAGTTCATCTATCTATACTACGCTGCCTTGGGGAAATGTAAGGATTTTAATTTGTCGTCAATATGCTTGTTTAGTTGCTTTTTCTTTTTGTGTTTTTGCAATTGCATATTACATCAACATGCAAACGATGTTAAATTTTTAGATTTGCTGATGTGATTGCACACTTTGCGAGTACGTCCCTTGAAAAGCTGAACGGAGCTAAAAGACTTGGAATTCAGAAAGACAAGCCATTTGCAAGGACTTCATTTGTGATTCATCATACCGAGATTGGCACAGGAATAATACAAGTACATTAACAAGAATTAACATCATAATATTTTGCATTACTTAAAAGAGAACAATTGATTTGGAGGAAAATTGAATTATTAAGTCATAAATAAACAGTTTAGTGACAAAGATGAAAGTAGATTCATAAAATAATATTAAATTCTAACTCTGTTTTCTTCAGGGATGAGGCTACTTTTACGTTTTATGATCAAGCTGTGAGGAAAAAGGTGTTTGCCTGTTTCCTCGGAAACACAGGGTCCAGAGGCCCTTGGCTGCACCGGGCCTGATGAGGAGGGGGGCTGTGTGAAATCCAAACTGACTGATCCAGGACAGAGCCAGGATTACACCACTTCCCCCCTGAATTCTGTCCTTCCCAACAAAGAGCTTCCTGTAGCCACAGTCAAGTGAGCCGTTAGTTAGCCAGTGGAGCCGCAAAGTGGTGGTTCAGGGCCACTGTGGGAAAAGCCAGAGGACTCCAGCATCATGTTACTATTCCTCCAACAGAAAGCCCGAAAAGCCCCCACCATCAGCATCACCACCCACCACTTTGCTCCCAGTGCCTTTAGGAGGTGTCGGGTTCTGGCACCTGCTGGAGGCCCTGGCAGGTTCATGCCCCTGGCAGGTTCAGATGTCACTCCAGCAAAGAGCCTGCCAGTGTCTCAGTGGTCAACAGGGCGACTTGCAGTAGCTATTTCTGCCATTGGAGGCAGCAATCGCAACAGGAAAATAAACTTCACAGGATATAGTGACAAAAAAACAAAGCGAGGTTATGCAAATTTATATTATTTTAGTTATAATTGGTGTTGAAATGAAAAGTCTGAAATACTGACATGCTATTAAATTTAGTAAACCAATTGCAGTGGTTTATTTCTAATAAATTCCTACCCGAGTCCCTATTAATAGAGGAGTTATGTTGTAGATTTATTGATGATATAAACCATTTAAGCAAAGGGCCAATACCATGTCACGGAAATATCCCTTCTCTTAGCTTTCATAAAATTGCCTCTGTACTTCTTTTGTGTATGGGAAAGAAGAAATGTGAGAGGAATTTGGAAAGTGTGAGAAAGCAAGAAAAAAGACGGGAGGCTATTTACTTGTAGGAGGAGTAAAAACCTCTCAACACAAAGGCAATCAACAACACAGATCTTTTCTTCAGTGATGTTTTTAGCAGTCTGCGAGTAGCCCATATCGGCTTTAATTATGCCACACAAAAAGGAATGTTCTCTGTTAAATCACAGTGCACTGACACCCAGCTCAATATTTCTTTCTAGAACAATGCACCCTGCAACCACTGACATCTCCTTGCACAACACAAAGGTATATCATTTGGCCGGGAATGATAATTAAATACGGAATTTAGTGAAACTGTCAATGGTAACATCAATACGGGGGCTCTTAGTATCCGTCATCCTACAAATCAATAACAATTTTAAGCCATGAATTCAAGAGAAATGATAGCTTTCAAAACTACAGGAGAGGAAATCTGAGACACTTCAAAGCCATTTTTTTTTTTTTTTTTGCTGTCATTTTACTTCCATTTCAAAGTTTATTTACTGGTTTATTATTATTTAATGAATAGCACTTCTTTAAATGTCCTGATTATCAGCTCTATTGTTGTTGTATGCATCAGTACTTTAAAAGAACAGATACAGGGTCCAGACTAGGTTGTATTACTATAAAAACAAACCAAACAAAGCCATTCTCTTCCTGAGGTGAATTTATAACTATAATTAGACTACTGTCATTACTAACCTAAGAGGTGTGTTAGTAACTTTACTTAGTAAATATGCATAACATATACACTTCCTGCAGTTATAGTTATAGTCATCACCAATCCTCATTTTAAAATATCGTTTACTGCATTTACAACAGAATAGGTGTTAAAAAAAATTTAAAATGACTATGCTTCAAATAGAAAATCATATTAAAACTGAAGGGGGGAATGAAAAAATAAGCAATGTAATCATATCACCTTTGAAATATTGCTAATTTTTAGTATTTTCTGACTTTCTATAGACAAAGCAATTAGTGCATTAATCCACACAATATAAATCACATTAATTGATGCTGCAAATAATCAGAAGTTGCTCAATTGTAGTTTTATTCTGTTACAGATAAATAGATATTTTCATCTTTCACTGTTAATGCTGCCTTAAAAAACAAATGGTCAAGAAATATTACTGGTGGAGCATATTAACATGATTTAAAACATGTCTGAACCAAGGGCTGGACAAACGCAGCTGTAAGGCCCCATATTTAACTCTATCCTTGACAAATTTAGGGCTGGGGTCAGCAGGTGTTGGACTCAGCAGGAATTGAAGGTCAATGACGTGGATTTGGACACTGAAAAATGTATAGCTGCTGGTCACATCACAAAGAGCAAATTAACAATGCCGCAGTGTAACACTGTAATCTTCGGAGAGGTATAAAGACCAGTTAGTCAGGCCTGGAATCTCACAGAGAAAATGAGAGCCACTTATCCAATAACGAGAGCTTAATGAGGGTCCCTTTAACTAGCTACAGTGTCTCTCTTTCCCTTGGAGAAACATTTGTCTTACAGTACAAATGTGATTCATGCATCATTTCTATTGTGAGAGAGAGTGCTGTAATAACGGTATAAATCACAAAGGGCCTAGGTTGGGGTAATGAGACTTAAATCTCTTAAAACAACACCATGAACTCAGCTGAATGATAAAATGATGTGGTGGAGGAAAATACTACCTTCTTCGCGTAAAGCTACACCACTCTCCACACATGGCTTTTGGCAGTGCAGAAGCCCTACTTCATTTAGCTCTGACAGGCAATTTAATACCACAAAATTACTAACCTTAGCTTTGCAATTACTTTTCCAGCTCTGAACATTTTCAACCCTTCTGTAGATGTAATCTTAAGGTTAAGGCCCCTGGATAGGGCAAACCCCAAGGTCTGAACTCACACTTTTACTTGGGCTCTGATCAGACAACACGTGAAGAAAATAGGAAATGTAGAGAGGATAATAGTTGAAGCATTTGTGGGACAATTCTAAGTTAGATCTTGCTTGTCTAAACCTACCATGCCTCTCTTTAGCCTGGTAACATTGTGTAAGATTATATAAAGCCCAGATCGGGATTTTTAATAGCTAGAAATTTACTTACCAAACTCTAATCTCAAGACAAAGCCATTGGCAAGTGTGACTGCCATATTAGACTCATCATTATATGGCCTTTAAGTTAAAACTGGGAGAGAACTTTCTTCATTACACCAACAAAGACAAACAGAAAAGAAAAACAGGATGAAATAAAATCAATAAATAATTAATTAATTCAACTCATACACTGTATTTTCTTAGTATGTTCCCATTAAAGCCATGTTTTCTACAGCTGACATATTTCATAGTAAGCTTACTGATCAGCCTCAAGTAAACATCCTCCCTTTATTATATTGGCATCCCAAGTACAACCTTAGAAAAGTCATATTTAATTCCCCGGTGGCCTTTTCACATTTAGGCCTGTTTTGTCAGCGGGGGGGAAAAGGGGAAATGATTTGTACTGATCAGTCTCTGCTCTCCTTGGCTCCTAACTGCAGCTTTACCGAGCTTCTGACAGATGTGTCCCCTGCTGTCTGATTAAAAATGGTCATTTCTCCGGCACACAATGTGGCGCGGTAACCTTTTATTTGAAGGATGATTGCCGTGCAGTGACAGACACTCCTCCGCTTGTTCATCTTGTCTGTCCACGGCACAGATATTGACATTCAGATTTTGCCTATGCTTTCATCTTAGAACAGATGTCACTGTTGGCAAGTAGTTTAGACAGGAACAGCAGGTAGGACAGAGCTCAAGGAGCAACAGGAGACAAGATGCAAATGTGACAACGTGCAAAATAAGGGCATGTTTTACATCAGTCTGTCCTCTTACCCTTGCTGCAACTCACAATGACCCTCATAGAACATCTGCCTGCTGTGTCGGGCAGGTATTTGTGCCACCGCCTCTCCTTGGCCTGTTTCTCATTCTCACAGTCTGGTCTCGTGCGAAAGGAACACGGGCCACATTGTGGAAACCCTCGCTCATATACGACAGGCAGAAACACAAGCCCCAAACCCCTGTGGTGGGCCAAATCCCCTTTGCTAGCACAAATGAGGATATTCTAATGTCAGGCCTGTTTGCAGGGGTGTAAACTTGTGGAAGTCCTGGTATTAGATAGGATATCAAAGTCAACAAGCCCGTTGCTTTAAGCTGATCCCTGTGTCCCCTGGAAAAATTCTGCTCTGTGAAAGCCCAGAGGAGTCTTCAAATGTTTCCCCAAGTGCAACCTGATCCATAACAGACAGAGTCACGCAGCTCCCTGTGCTATCAACACTCCATGCACAGCAGGGCCACTCTAATACCCTATTCCGACCTGGCAGTCAGGAAGCACTTGAAAAATCGCACAGCCAACCACTAGAAGCTTATTCTACACATCTGCTGAATGTAGCAGTTTAAATTTATTACCACCTGTTTCTACTGAGTTAAAACTATCCCAAATATAAAAAGTAAACCTCAAGTTCGAGAATATTTATTTAAATTGTGCACAAATTAATCATAAAACAGGACAGTAAATGTGCAGATTACTACTGCAAGCCAAAATAACCAACATGATTTTGCATGTTTTGTTTTTAAATAGGTGGTAATGGATCATTTTTGCCATGTTGACAAGTAAGTATGCAAGTAGGTATGAAAATAAGCTTTTTTTTTTTAGCTTTTAGGAACATGGTAAAAAGACATAAAGGTGATGTTCAAAGGTCCAATCTGTTTCTGTCTACATGTCAATTTCTGGGGATTACTTCAGTGTGAAAGCTGGGGCTGTGTCAACCAGCATCTAGTTGGCAAAAGCTACCAACACATTATTGGATGTTATATAAGGTGATTTTGAATATGTTCCTCAACCTTTTTCTCAAGGAAACTAGTGAGTACCCCAGATACACTATCAACTTGTGAGTGAGACTTGAAGTATATATAAATATGGAATGGCCCTTATAGTGTTCCATAATATATGGCATAAAACAGCAACCTTTTCAGTATGCATTTGCATTTTTTTCACTTAATGAAAATGTTTGCAATTATTTAATTAATGGTACACTCCCAACATGGTCACTGCTCAGGTGGCTCCAGACTAATAACTGACCAAACATTAATCGACAAAGGATGTTTTAGTTGACCGAGTTTTGATTGGTCAATCGCAGACTAGTCTTGCACAGCCAGACCATTCTGCAGAACAGAACAGAAAAGTATCATTCTGCTATATGAGGGAAAAAAAAAACTTTGTGGTTTATTTGTATTTCGCCTAAAACAATCACCACCCATTTGGTAGAGCTAAGCAAAGATGCAGTATTCCTGCAAAATATGTAATGTAGCACAGTGTCAGCAATGCTAGCCTACTTATAGCATTCTGTCTCAGCCCTGGAACCCAAATAATCAAATATATATATTTAGATGGCTAAATTTATCATAAATGCATGGCAACTTGTCAGGTAATAGCTAACGAACTTCCAAAATCTTTGGTCGGGGCCACTACTGACATTCATTATGTTAACACTGACCAGCATTATAGAAGACATGCTGATGTGAAGTTAAGTACAACAAGCAGTCAGAAATATGCAATATAGGCAATAATGTACACAGAAAGTGAAGGAAATGGTGTGCTTATTATAAACAGATGTGAGTAGCCCATAAGCTAAGGATGTCTAGACATGTTTTTTTCCTTTTTCGATTCTAGAGCTGATATGAGTTCAATAGTTCTGATTTTTATTTCAAAAAATTATATTTGAATACATGACCCAACATTCCTAAAACAAAATTAGTAAACCCAGTTCAGCACATACAATATGGACTATGTAACAACCTTTTTAAAACAGTTTTGTATAATATTTGGTGAGGTATCCTTTTATATTTTGCAGTGAGAAGGGTTGCCAGTCTAACTTTGTTTGGAAAGGTGGGAAAGGTTTAAACAACCTTTCTGTATCCGGATGTTCACTGTCAGTGCGTATATCATCCCTGAAACTGCTGCTGTTTCTTTGTACCATGCTGTGCATTAATATTATTTTTTTCCTGCTTTAATATTGTGCAGTGAGCTATTTTTCACAGCCGGTTTACCTAAGATGCAAAGTATTGACATATTTGAATAAGATGATGTTTGCAGGTTCAGACAGGAACACCAAGTCTCTGGAGGTTTAAGTTTTGCCCAGCTCACTGACTGATTTGGATGCCTATCAAAGCTAATTTCTGTCAATAAAACTCAACAAGGGAGTTGTCACACTATCTCATCACTGTCCATCAGCACAGTCACAACTCTGTAGCTTTTTGGATCATAGAGTCCACATTGAGGAAGCTTTCAGTTCAGAAACAACCAGCAGAGCATAGCAGGCCACATCATGTGGAAAAGCTCCTTGGGTGATAAAGGTACTTATAACCCTACATATATTTATGGATACCATTAAAAACAAAACTGCTATAAAGAAAATAGCTGACTGCAGAGCAAAAAGCCCGAAGGACCCAATTTCCTCCTGAAGCACCTGATGGACACTCTGACAAGCAGATTGCTTTCCAGTACCAATTTTTGGAGCATGTGAAAAATGGTCCACACAGCCGGTATGTGGTCTGAGATGAGTCATAAATCTTGTTTTATCTCCTCCGTGGTGGTAGCAGAAAGGGATGAGTTGCTTTTTTTTCATCTCATTCACATGTCTATCTGTCTGTTATCTGTGCCCTTGAGCAAAGATTACTGATGCCCTGTCTTTGATATATGACACATCACACAGAGCAGCTTTTCATCCTGTGAATTAACCCAGAGAGGAACGGAAAAAAAAATGCAAACCCGACTGCCATCAGCCAGGGGGGCTCTCTCTCACTGTTCCTTTGTGCTCCCTTGGCCCCCCTTCCTTACTCACATGATCCTTTCCACCTTCCTCCCCTCAGAGCCATGGATTCCCTCCTCTTCCCTCCTTTCTGATATTGAGCAGAAGGGGAGCAGAGAGCATCATGGGTAGCCAAGTTTGGTGGCAAATTGTTTATCTGACCTCTGCACGTCTCTGCATTTTATAATCTAGTGTGTGTCACCCCTGTCTCATCCCCATAACAAATAGCCGCTGTCAGTTCCAGCTTCCTTTATCAGAAGCAAGAGGTACGAAGAGCAGCACTGTAAGTAACTGCACAGGAGGAAATCTCCTGCAGAAAAACAAAAATGGGATTTCGAGTGAATGATGAGAACAGAGATCCCCATAATGATGCCTCAAGAGCAGAAAAAGGCAGATAAAAGGCAGAGATTAAAGAAACAAATGGTGGCATATTATGTGTTAACAGCTTATGTATGTCATGGAAGAAGAAAAAGACTGCGATAGGCTTTCAGGAGAATATTACTGCTGCGTTGCTGTCCCTGGTGAGGAATATTTTATTATTCAGCAACCAGGAAGGCAAGCAGCACTGAGTGCAGCCTAATGTATCATCCCCTAATACATCTGAATAATGGTGATTTAAATGAGTAAGACAAATAGCAGTGACCACTTTGTGCAATCTTAAACAGAATGTAAAATAACACATTAGGCCTGACTGCCACAGTGGAAATTAAAAGACTCTACATTACAGAGTAATAACCATTTCTCTCTAGACTCCAGACTTCATTAACCCAAAGTTAATCTCCCACTCAAACTCCCTGATCTTCACATGCCACGGGGAAAAAATGTGTTCAGTAAATACCAGTTGTTTTGTGTTTGGAAAGGGGCCATAGAGCAGAACATTGTCAACATTTTTTTTCCTCCTTTTTCCATCCAAGTAATCCAAAAAGGTCATAAATAAAATATTACACCACGAGGAAAGTGCTGTAATCCATTATCATAATGGCAATGTTCGTGATCTATTTCATTAACATGCAGTCTTTAACCCAAACAAATGTGTTCCTCACCCCAGCGCTGCATACCCATTTACAAGATACAAATGTGCTCATGCGTCTTAACCCAGAGAGCTGCAGGTGTGATGCATCACCAGCAAAACAACCAGAATGGAGCAGCATTTGCCATATTGTGCACGTCTTCCTGAACATTAAATTAAAAATAATACACTTAATTTCTGGGCAAAATGGTGCCATACTACATGTCTATTAGCAGATAGTTCCTACAGGGTGCTGCATGCTGCTATGTATGAATGCCATGAGAAAATATAAGTCGAGACAACGGTGGACAATGCAGGAATAAGGTCATGTCCGTTTGCTGACAATATGTCCTATGTCAGAGGCACTGAACGCAACACTATGTTTATTTCTCACAGTGACATTCACACAACACCATTTAAAAGATGATGTGGACAGCAGCATCCATATGTGTGAATGGCTGTAACATAAAGCTGGAGGGCATGGAGGCCTACTTTCTGCCTCCTGTAAGTGTTAATATAACCTTTTCATCTGCTCACCCAATGGCTCTCCTGAATCAATTCCCCCTCAGTGTCCCTCAGCGTCTGTACAACTGGCACCTCCACAACTTGTCCCATTTGTTATATTGAGCTCCATCTGGCCTCGGTCATTTGGCTTTTTAATTTAGTTGTCTCCTGCTCTCTAATTTGTCTCACATTTACAAATGGCACTGGCTGCCCGTTCCAAGCTGCGCCTCGTCAGGGGCAGAAATACATTTTCACCAGCCGTCGGGCCAGCAGTAAATCTGTAATGCCGGGTTATTAATACATAGTAACAGATGTTTACTGATTGTTGATTACCAGTCTTGTTGACCAGTGAAATCTGTTCATAAATGGAAGGGAATTTATAGCGGAGGAGAATATGCACCTCTCTGAGGGAAAATGGAGAAACGATGCCAACCTTTTAACAGACAATATACTGAGACCACTTAACCTCTCTGAGTCTCCACTTCTAAATCTGTCAGAAATAAACTCAGTAAAAAAGTGAGCTCTATGTTTATTTAAAGACTTTGGTTTTAAAGAGAATTTAACACATTTAAAGACGTCAGGACCCGTAGTTTTCCTGATATACAACATGCTTACTCTTTCGTTTTTTCCTTTGCTTATTGCAGTACAGTTAGAAAGTAACAGTTTGGCCACAAACACTTTTCTGACTAACACATCGCTGGAAAGCGACATGACATATTTCACTTGTCAGTCATCAGCAGCCACAGCTGGCAGGCTGGTGATCCATCTTTCAGTAAGTAGGTGAGATGACTGACTTCTAACAGTCTCTGCATCACTTTGGAGAAATGTCACACAGGACTATGATCAAATGTCAGCAAGGATGACTAATAATATTCATCCTGTTATATAGATTTCTATAAAGCTGCAAAATGATTTCACATATTTCACTTTGTTTACTTACATCGCACTGTATTCTTGGGAAATGACTGCAGTTCAGAGTCAATCAAGTAGTGCATTATCCTTCCATTAACTGTGTTTTCCTGTGAATGATTTCAGTTTTCTACGCTTCCTACCTTAAAAGAGTAATCATGTCTGTGTGCAATTTTCTATTTACAGACACTGTGCTGAGAAATTGAGGAGCCACACACAACAAGTTACAAACTGTGACAAGTTATAAAATTTTAAAGCAGGCAGTAAATAGCTCTGTCACTCTATACCTAGTGTTATATTACCTGGACACATTTATCTGACGGGTGGTAAATCTCAATTCCCCTTATGCCCCAAAAAAGGCAAGAGGAGACACAAGAAAATAGATTGCAGATAGAGGGACAAAAAACTTATGACTAGTTAATCAAATGAACATGATGTTTTGTAGGGGGGCATCATTAATAATTTCAGCTAAGAGTGACAGAGTTTTTAGGAATAGAAGCAAGAGTCTTAAAAAAAAAAAAAAAAATTCAATAACGCTTCCCTCCAGCTATACAGTTTATACCAGTCCCTGGAAACAGTTTGTATTCCCTAATATATATATATATATATATATATATTTTTTTTTTTTTTTACAGTTGCTTCACCTGCCTGATATCCTTCAGCCCTTTCCTTCACAAGCTGTCAAAGCCGCCAAGTATAATATATGGCTTCTCCAATGAGAACAGCTGTAGCCACTCTCTCTGCTGCTGCTACCCTGCCCTGCATGAAATAATACATCAAGATTAATTGATTTCCCGTCACACTTTTAGAGAAAAGAAAATTAATTTTCATGTATCTTTTCCCTCAACCCCCAGCATATGAATTTTGTACATGGCATGTAATTTAAGTTTTTAATTATTCATGAGAACTAAAAACATGATAAAGTGTTTTACAGAAGGCCCCAAGGCCGTAGCCAAAAGCTCAGTGTGTTCTGAGACAACTAGAGCACTACAGCAGTCCTCGATGCCTATACAAATAATACATATTTACGTATCTCAGTACATCTAAGGTCAACCCACAGCTCTTTGTCTGTCTTAAATGAGTTTGATGAACCGCCAAACCAGATATACAAGAACACATCAATCATGATCAGCTAACATGTTAAATGTTAGTCAGTCATTACTGTGTTAATGCTGTGATTAATATTAGCTTTATTGTAGCTTTGTATACATATTATATTTCACCACATTACTACAAGTCCAGTTCCAGTGTCAACAGCAACAGAAAGTTGTCAGATCAGCTTCAAGGACATTGCAAACGCTCGATGTGAAATGTTAATTCTTAGCATGCATGCTGAACTATTTATTGCAATAATAAAGCCACAGGTTGTGAAAAGTAACCAAGGACATTTACTGAAGTACAGCACTGTATTTTTTTTGGTACACTGCCTTCAGAAAACATCCACACCTCTTCACTCATTTTCATATTTTGTTATGTTGTAGCCTTATACTAATATCATTTAAGTTCACTCAACATAATACTGTCAAAGCAAAAACTGAATTTTAGATTCTTTTGCAAATAAATTACCTTGTTCTTTCTTAACCGTTTGTGGCGACTTGGCAAATAATCTCACTCAGACATTTTTTTCCCCAACAATACAATTATTTTCTTTCTTTTAATAACAAAGAGCTAAGACATTATATTCCCGTCACAGTAACAACTCATGAGCCTTTGTGCTCTGCTGTGTTTAAACAATGCCCAACTGCATGTCAGTGGATGATCTGCGTGTCAGTGGATGATTGAGAAGTATGTCTGCTGTGAGAAGCTAAATCACTGCCCACAACCAACTGGCTTCATATGCAAGCCAAAGGAGGATGCCATGTCAATGATACCGTGACAACTTGCAGGCATGACTGGCAGGCAAGGCTGTACTGTTGCACATGCATCACTCAGGTCCTTTAAAACATGTGGGACAGCGACAATGATGAATACAAAGCAGTTCTGGTCCTTTCACATGTTTGTATATATGCATACAAATGTTAGAGCTTGCAGAGGAAAAGTACCCATCATATGGCCAACATTAAGTGATTTTAAAAGTGTGGACCTGTCGGTAACTGAGCAAAATGTTCCAAGTCATAGCAAACTCCTACCTGTATTTGTTTGTGTTAAACACACACAGTTTTCCAAATCTGTGTACTCAACAATATATCCATTAAGACCACACACATTCTAAAAGCTCACAAGAACAAAGGAATGATTAACGAATTAACCAAAAAGTGCCCTACAACCCCCACATTTGTCGGATAGTAAAAGTGTAATTATAAGGTGAGATGTTTGTGTATGTACGTGTGATATCACACATGTATGCAAGTGTGTGACTATGTGTATGTGTGTGTTAATCTTCTCGATGCTCTTACTGTGGTACTAGTTAAATTAGTCTGTCTAGCGAAAGGTTCTAATTACGGCTGTAGAGCCTAATTAGCATTTACTATAACACAACAACAAATGCCGCAAAAATCACACTAATTCCGTACAATAAGAATTAATTGCAGCACACTGCAATGGGCCAATCCTGCACTCCTGCTGAGCGTGTTAAATCATTTTTCACTCCTTCCAGATTGTTCCCATCAACAACTATTCCCAGGAACCCTAATAAGCTCATATTCTCATTAATATCATAAAACCTAAATGATATGCAATCTCAAAACATGCTTTAGAAAATTAAGAGGCTACTGACCCCATGGATGCTGGTGTGGGAGTTTTTCCACCGGGGGATGAGGTACACTGGTGGGCATTGATGGAGACATATTCAAGTTTTTTACAGTAGAAATGGGAATGTTGGAGAATTTCATTCTTATACTGGATTTCAGTTCCTTAAATAACCATCAAGTTCATCTTGTCTGATTTTGAATGAAGAAAACTTTGCCATCAGTCGAACATCTACATTCTAAGAGCTTCAGCTGAAGCCAACTGGACATCTCTTTTTGAATCTTGAAGGCATTTCACCTCATAAAGGCTCTTGGATGAGAGCTAAATAAAATAACCAACCATTTCTGGTGAGCCATTTAAGTGTAACCTAAATTGTTTTCTTTCCTGAGTTCATGACTGAAGAGCAAGTGATAAAAGGTTTTTCCAAGAAAATTTTCTAAGTTCCTTATGTTTTTTTTCAATCTGTGAAACAGGTGTGAAAAAAAACATTGCCAGGATCATTGTACTATATTTTCACACCTGCAAATAGGTGAAAAAATTACTTGCAGGTGAAAAACAGCATTTAGATGCTTGTTTTTGTAATACTCATTTCAGCCACAAGAGACTCAAGTGCACCATTACCCCATTTTCCCAACAGGACGACAAGCATTCATGTTTTCTCCAAGGTGAGTTTTAATTTCTCCACTCTAAATGCAATATACATACATGTGTGTTTGCAAGTTGTTGTGGACTGGAGTGTTCATGAGACACACTAGAACAAGCCTGACCCACAGAGGTCACAACCCATAACCCACAGGACCCAAAGGATCCACTGCCAACATCCGGTGGCACAAGACACCTGCAGAGGTCCTCCGTCTGTGTGCTGAAGGATTCAGAGCTATTTTGGCAACACAAGGGGGATCTAGACAATATTATGCAAGTAGTTTTAATGTTGTGGCTAACCAGCGCATATTGCAGTGGACAAAGGATCTAAAAATGACCCCCTTAAAGGCTGCATTGTCTACGAGAGAAATTAAATTGCTTCCAGTTGCTTGCAGATTTATTCCATCGCTCCCCACACCATAGTACCGCCAACATCACTTGAAGAGTTATACTTCATTTCATGAAAAAATGATTTGACAAAATAATCTTGTACAAGTAACGAGATAGCCTTTCACACAGTTTTCAACTGCATCTCTTAAAGATGAGGTTAAGCTGCTTGTGATTAAGCTTCATAAAAATGTGGTTAAGGATTATGTTATACGTATTATAACTTCACTAGCATGTAAGAATACCTTATTAGAATATTGACTTCAATTCAAGTCGAATATCTTGATTCTTATTCTACACCTAAGACCGTGATTATGTATTTCTTCTTTTGTCAACCAAATCAGCAGTCATTAAAATGTGTAACTACTACATGAACCGCATCATTCCACAAAATCAGTCAAATACAACAGCCTAAAACACAACTAGTGAATATCTAGAATGGGCTGCCCTGAATATGTGTAGATCACTGTTAGGAGGAAGCTGTAAACCTTCCTCCTTTTAACCTATGTGAGACAGCAAACTTGTCTAATTAAATTGTACGTTGTAAGGCAATAAATTCATACTAATAACCGAATGCATAGGGCCCATCTGTTCTGAAATGGCAAGACACACAGATGTGATCTGAAAACCGAGGGGGAATACAGATAATGTTTGATATGGATGGATGGTTACATGTATGTGGATATTGAAGATGAAGCTTGGTGGAAGAATGCGGATACTGATAGATGACAGTTATGAAAAAAATAAAAATCTCCATTTGGTCCTTCAGCACATGGCATTTATTGCAGCCGACTGATATATTATTTACTTTCTTTGACATCTGGAGTTAATGTTCCTTATCTTGGTAACAAAAACAATTTAGAAAGGCAACTTCCACAAGTCAAACTATTTCATTTTCCAGGCTCCTCTCTGCTATCCGTCTACATTGAAATATTCTCTATTTATTTTGGAAAACTTAAACAACGGCTGTTATGTCCGCCTAGAGCTGGCATAAGCCAGAGTAGCAGATTCATCATTATAATACTTAGCACTGAGGGAGAAAAAATGCAGAGCTGCGCTTTATCGCAAGCATGATTTAAACCCTACAGAGGCCACAGGAATTCCAGCTGTCAGAGTCTGAAGTAAATTCAGTTCCTGTAAATAAATTGGGGTGTCCAATGCTTGCACATGCTATCTAGTTCTCTAAACCAAAGGGAGGATACTTGACTGTAGTTCTGGTAGCAGGTTCTGGTGTATTAGTGAGTGTGTGAGGCAGATAAACAGTGCGAGCAAATGCGGCCATGTTTTCCTTCCGTACCGGATCACAATAAAGAGAAATGTGTAAAGGGAAGCTACAGCAGATTTACAAACAGGGGAAAACAAACCACCTGTCATGTTCAACACAGTCATCTTGAGACAAACTTTCTTATCACAGCACTGGCATCTAACTTCGATGCATCTAAACTGACAAATATTAAAAACCTACCCCGTTGCCATGCAACAAATACAAGGTGGCTGCTCCACTGGGTTATGATGGTAAGGTTTCATAAAGCACGACGCTTCTGTAACTGAGTTGGCACACTGGTTAACTACCAATATTGACATTGTGAGGACACGTGTGTGAGAAGGCACTGATGTAGACGGTATTCCAGTTACTAACGTTGCTATAAACCGTCGGTTTTATGATTCATCATCTGTGGAAAGTCCAAGGGCTAGAACATAAAACTGTTCAGGTCTGAGAGGTCCAGTAGAGACATGCATAGAGGTTATACTGCAATCTACAAGCCTGACTGAATCACTGAGCACAAGGTCATAAGACTGATACCACAGTTAATAACAGTATTAAAACCAAACAAGGGTATTATTGCAAAGAGAAACACTTTGATTTGATCAGATGGAACCTGCATGCCCTGCATTGTTATTTATTTTTTATTAAAGCAATGTAACCATTACTACATTACAATTGAACTGACTTGGAAACTTAAAAATTTGTCTTGAACGTTAAGGGTTTACAAAAAAAAGTAATAGAACACAGTGCAACTAAAGGACTCATTTTATATTGACTCTTTGTTAAAGCTGTAGAAGATGGGATCTGCACTAAGCATAAAAAAATGAAATCAAGAGATGAAAACAAATAGATCCATCCCATTCTTTGGTTGGATCAGGAGTTTGTCAAATATTCTGTGTCATTGTTTAAGAATTCTTGAACTGTCTCATTTCAGCTTTGTTAAAATCATTGTGCCAATTAATTTAGAATGCAACAAATCCAGATTACCTACATCAGCTGTCCCATTTATCCCATGTGTTATGCTGTTTTCCATATTGACTTACACATGTAGCACACAATAATTTAACCAACACAGACATTCCAGTTGCACAATATATGTCACTGTACATGGTTTAAAATGACTAGCCTGTTTGTATGTATAGAGAAAAACTATCACCTGACCCCACTTATACCGTAAAGGTTTGTGGTGTAACAAACAACCCAACATTAAAGGTAAAGAAATCAACTGCTCATAAACCATCATGTTCCATCTTTAACAGTACATCAGTATCCACATGTACGATTAAAGGATCACCAACCAGACACGGTTTGCATAATGTTTGATATTAAAGGGGAAAAAATGCAATAACAGAATGGTTAATGAAGTGGACATTGATGCTATACTGTATGTGGGAGTTGCATTAAGCACTCTGGAGTAAGTAAATGGTTTCAAGCGGAGGACATAAGGAAATAATAATAATGCTTCTCTTTCCACCATCTATTTCCATCATCTCTGCGTAATGATTTACAGTGTATGCTATGCAAACATGTTATCATTTCATTCCTCACAGTCAAACAAATAGCTACTATACCCTCCCTTTGCGTTGCTCAGGTCCCTTAAAAAAAAGCAGATTTGAAAAATGTAAGGCTGCAAGCTAGCCTGCGTCTCACTACTAGCCGACACAGGCATTTATAACCTTAAAAATGACTTCTGGGTACCAGGTATCCAATTATTCCTTACCCAGGAAGCAGTGCTAAATGGAGCACTGCAATGATTTACTCGCAACCTCTCCTTTTATTAAAACACTTTGTCTTATTGTTTTATTGATTTACAATCCGTCCTACTTTTTTGGCATCTGAAAACAATCAAGGCACAGGGCAGCAGAATGTTTGGACATTAATCGTTAAAAGACAGTGTTTTATTCCTGGCCTGGGGTTTGCTGCACCAGCTGCTGTGCATTCTGGTAAGAGGCAGTGATTTATGACCCAGCAGCAATAACGATGAGGCGTGCTCATTAACATATCGACAGGCTCCAAGATGGATCATCAGCATTGATTATTTCATGGCCTGTTGATGCCCATTTGTTAAAAGAGAGAGAGAGAAGGGGGGAGTGGGGAAGTGGGGAGGAGAGGAGGAGGGAAGTGATGGGCTGGTTTAGAAGGTGTAAGGATTTCTCGCTTGAATCCTTGCAGCACAGGGGAAAAAGACAAAACCCTGACTCCTTCAATCACCACAGCCATCACTCTACTGTCAGAGGGAAAAATCAATGATTGACAGCATTTAACCAGTCCTCAGCACTTGGCAGATCCATACAGAAGAAAGGTGCTCGGCAGGGAGGGCCATACAGATCTGTCTTTACGCATGCTGTAAAACATTACTTCACAGCGAGAATTACAATATCAATCAGTCAATGCCATTCTCTATTCAAACGGGGAGGACGCATACAGTCGATGTCATTTGTGTTCAGTATGCCGGGTATAGAAAAGTCTTATAATGGCAAGTAAAAATGGTGACTAACCATCAAGTGATGTAAACAACAGTTATATAAATCTATTGTTGACAAGATAATACAATAAAGTACAACAAGCTTCATTGGAGGCGACAGTCAATTCAATTAAAACTTCACTTTACTATCAAAACACCTACGGATGAGCTTTTTTTCCCTTTTTTTTCCTAAATCAAATGATGGCATGTATCCAGCAGTCAAACGGAACATCTGTAATAAATATTTTAGCCTTAACAGTCACACCAATGTGAGCAAATCACACGCTGCTCTTAACAGGTCCACTTAGATGTGACAGCAGCGTTCTTCAACTAATTAATCAGGTAAGATGTGAATGGAAAGAAACTGAAAATTAGCACAACACATAAGAAGCAGAGCCTATTTATATCTTGTGGTACAGCTTGGTCTTCATGGAAAACACAATATACAAGTCTGGTTATATTCTTACAGCATTATCTTCTCCCAAAGTGTCTCCCTTTCTCTGAGGAAATCTTCACCAGCTAATGAACTTCTACTAATTTATTACATCGCTCACATTGCTTACCTAAATTATTAGTTACTATTAGTCTGTAGACATTTCCCAATGCATCACCGTTATTTTCATAGCACTCAAGAAACTAATTCCTTTCCATTTGTCTTTAGCATTTAATTATTCAAGAAGTATGGAAGCCATAACTCAACTTAAAGATCCGACTGTACTCGTGACTGTGCAACTTAACAACTCAGGAGACCAGTATATACCATGTGACTTGCTAAAGATGATCCTCTGTGATATATTAGAAAATCAATGATTTGTGTAGATTTTTCATTATGTTGCTATTTCATTTCTGTCTGCTCTTCTTTGGTCAATAAAGAGAAGAATAAAACAGCATCTTCCGGTCTGAAAACAACTAATAAATAGCATTTACAATAGCTACTATATATGTGAAAGTCATCAAAATGCACAATAATTACACTTAAGACTACAACACTGCACAGCTTAACAGATTTCCTCCTCCCTGACAGGAACAAGGATGAAACTCTCCCTTCTGCTCCTGCCTGTGCAATACTGTCATTACTATGATAGAGTTGCCATGGTGACAGCTGCTAATTGATGGGCCTATCATTCATTATTGAGTGACAGTCACCCCAGAGCTGCCCTCTGACTAGCATTCTTCTGGACAACTGTCACAGGGGGACTCAATGCAGCTGTAACCTTACTGTGGAGGTGAGTCACAAACACATAATCACACAAGCACAAAACCACTGACACGCACACGGATGCACACCGGAACAAAGAAAAAAAAAAAGCATGTGCAGACTTGCACAGGCACGCCCTCACAGGCTCTCGACGCTTGCACCGATGTGCACATGTATAGCTAGCAGGAACCTAGAAACAGCTACACAACAACGTACATTTACACAAGCACACAGTGCACACTAAATCAGCCTCACAGACATGCGACTGACACATATCGACCATCTCACCTTCATCTCTGGGGTTTGTGGTAGTGTGAAAGTACTTCCCGCATGCACTTTGCCTTAACATCAACATTATCAACTACCAGTATCAGACTTGTGTGTTTTCCAGACATTGAAGTAACATGCAAACCAAAGCAGTGTGGCCCATTCTTTTCTCTTCACAGGTTAAATAAATTAAAAGCCAGGAGGAAAGAGAGTCAGTCAATTAAGTCACTAAGGGCCTGGCCTTCAGGTGTCCTTGGAGGACAGAAGAGGGAGCAGTGTAGTTGTATTACTGTGTGGTGAAGTGTGTGTGTGTGTGTGTGTGTGTGTGTGTGCAGGGTAGAGTCTCCCTTCCTTTGACAGTGGGGGCTTGCCCTGCCTCTTGTACTGTAAAGACGAGGGCTTTAAATTGCTTCCGTCACCGGGCCCTGAGTAATGAGTGTGATTCTAATCGCAGTTCCTGGGGCCATCGGCATTAGTCTTAATCTGAGCGGGGCGCTCCAACACCACTGACAAGTAATGCAGAGCAGGTAGGGGCGTAATGAGAGGATGCACGCACGTGTGCACGGACGCACATACACAGGTTACCCCCCACCCAAGATGCAGAGGAAGGCTTTTGTAATAAGAACACAGTTACAAGAACCTCTCTCCCATCTTTCTCCTCCAGGGCTGGTTAGGTATGCAGGAGCTGTGAAAAATGGCTGAAACCTCCCTCACACAAACCGGGACACACTACTGCAGTGAGCTCTGGGTGAGTCTTTGGGCATACACAGATAAAAAGCCTTCAAATTTAGGCTTGCTGTTATTAAATATTGAAAACTACAGCACAAATATTGATGTATTCTAGTACTGTCAAATTATGTGTGAAAATTCATCCAAACTATTTTTATATGAGTAAGTGGTGAGTTTTTTATATTTAGGATACACACAGGAGAGTGTATATTGTTCTTTCTGAGAACCAAATTGCAAATAGTCTCTGCTTGCTGTCACAGTTGTTCATATGCGCAGTGACCAAACAGGCAGCGAGGCTGGGAGTCCACTGGCACTGGGTTAGTCGAGGACTAAATTGCTGTGGGGCTGTGAGTGGCTGCATAGCCGAGCAGGTCGTTCCTCTCTGTCTCTCTGTGTTTGCCTGTGTTAAACTCCCTCCTCTACCCTCATCCATCCTCTCATCCAGTCTCTGGCTCTGTCCATCTATCAATCCCAGCACTTTGTCAGAGCCCACTCCATCCTCACTGCTGAAATAACAAAGGAGAAAGGGCTAGGGGAAGAGAGAGGGAGCGTGTGTGAAAAAAAAGGGGCTATGCAATAAAGCAAGAGAGACATTCAGAGGGAACAGAGGAGGAAGGAGGAGAGAGTGGTCCTGCCTACAATCCTCATCACTGGGGAGCTTTTCACCTCCCATCTGCATCAGTGCTGATCTGCTGACAGAGGCCCTGATGCGCGTCGCCTTCTATTGCACAGGCAAGCAGAAACACTAATGCCATGCTCCACTCTACCTAAACCACTCGCCTCAGCCCAGACAGCCAAGACAGGCAGCTGGCAAAGAGGAGTTGGAAGGGGAGGCAGGAGCTGAATGGGTGACAGAGGTGAGGACAAGTAGCAAGAAAGAGGAACTCGAGAAGGATGGCAGCGAGGATAAACAGCAGCAGGAAAGTAGAACAGAGGAAAACAAAGCAGCAGAGATATTAAGGACACATAAGAGCAAGTTGTCAATAGTGGAAGCTATGCAGTGACTCAAGAGCAGTCCTGGAAGTAGACAACTAACGGCAGTTAGACGTTGGAGGCAGTTGCATACTTAATTATCCTGTAGTCCAGTAGGAATGTGGCTCAGTTTGTTTTTTTCCATTATGCATCGATAGAAATCACAGGGAGAAAATGTCTCTGTAATTAAGGCTTGATCAGCTGCATGTCAGTGGTGGTTTGGAGGTCGAGCAGAGTTGTGGGGCCTCATTGACCTAAACATTCAGTCCAGCTGGGACGCAAATGAGAGGTAGCTGCTGAGACACCATCACTACCAACACAAATAGAAAAGCTCAACACAACAGGGCACAGGTATATTAGTTTAGGAAACAGATACATGTTGATCTTATTGTTTTTTCCACAGATCCAAGACCTCTAATATTACAGATACCAGGCGGTATAATTTTCCTTAGCTATAGTGCACTAGTGGTGGTTCTATCTAAAGAAAATATAAAATGTATAAACCACTTAAAATCATGGCAAAAGGGTCAACATAGATCTGATGTGGGGTAAAGCTTTATACAAAATTTGGTTAACATTAATAAGCTACTGAAATTGAAACATGCGTTGAATTGAATTGCGTGACTTTTGAGACATGACACAGCTTTACAACACAGTGCTATTCGTGAAATGTACATACGTGTAATTATCTGCTATTTCTGGCTGCAGTGTGCATTCCATGGCTGCTGTTCTACTGTTGTATTAATGCTTAAAGGTGGAACCAGCAATTGTGGAGAGAGATTGTTGATATGTAGCTAGTCTGCATACTTAGATAGCTAGCATGCGCAAGATTCGTCTGTGTAAAAGCATGCAAAAGCATCATATCTGTTATTAGTAGGGAATTTCTGCTCATTTCCATAACACGTTCTCTCATGCACATAGCTTAGCATTCAACTCATGCAGCAAAGCCAGTGTGTGAGGTTCTAATTCATCCAAACATCTAACGCCTAATTCTGGTGAACAGGTTGTTACTGTTAATGAAAACAGCATCATCACAGACCGAGCACTGTGAGAAATCATCGACCTTGAGTCTGTGCATCTTCAAAGGCAGAATCTGGCGATGCTGATGACGATGTAATGGCTGATCAAAGGGGAATTACAGCGCGGGTTTATGGCAACATTACTACTAACATACAGATAAGGGAATATGTTGAATGTAGACATGACCCTGGATATAGCTGCAAAAATCAATAATACGAAAGAAATAAAAAGGGCAGATGGTACTACATATTACTAGCAGTTGGAGAATTTAGCCTTGTGCTTTTATACTTTAAAAACTCCCTTTTAATGAGGGCTGTGCTATATATATAACTTCAGCATCAACATTGTGATGTGCGAAATATGCATAACAGTCATATTGTGAGGCAAACTCAAACGCATGTTTCAACTGTTTTTTGCTCCTTTTATTCCATGATATAACATAATTTACTCAAATTTATTCAAAAATTTTATTAAGGGACACGGAGTTGGTTGAGATCCAGCCCATGTAAGCTCAGCATAAGCACAGCGAAATGAGTGAAGTACAGGAGAAAATCATCAAAAAAAAGATTTGGCTGCAAAATCAAAATGTAACAGTAGCTGTATGGAAATGTTTCAGCTACAGAAAGGATGATGCTGATCAAAAACAGGTACTATGAATGTCATCCAAAGCAAGTCTTTGCCAGTGTTCAAAACAGCAGAGAGAAACCACTGATGCAATAACTTTTCGACAAGATACGATTTAAATGTCAACAAAGAGCGTTCTGACAATAGTGATCTGGTTGCTTGACAAGTGATCTGAAACATCATGATGCCCCTTTTTTTCCACCCAAAAGCTGTATGAAAAATGGAAGGCAAAAGTTGAAACAGAGTTGGCACAAGTGGAATATTATGCAGCTGCAGTGGACATGTGATCCAGCTGCACAATGTACAGGGCTGTGGACTATTTACAGAATCAGTGTGGTGCAACTCCAACAGAAATCCATGCTTTTATCAAACTCCTCAACAAAGTAAAATAATTCATCATCACAGACAATGGGTGTTTGGGAAGCACGGTCTAGCTAAAGAAAGTCCTTTTGTACTCATTGTGTAATGGTTCTCTGACTATGGTGACAGCTTCAACTTTTATAAATTTACAGCTGAATTTACAGCAAAGCCGTGATATTTAACTCAGGTGTATGATAAGTTTGTCAGACAGTGTTGTGATTATAGCATCTAGATTTTAGCAGTGCAAAGCAGCAGCTAGAAGTGAATACAGGAGGTCCTCAGTTTAACGTGCGCTCTTTCGCCAGAACTGGTTAAGTGGAACTAGTTGGAGAGTGGAGCAGACGAATACGTCGTCACGCAGCGAGTGTACAGTAGTCATGTGGCGCTATAAGACGGCTTTGTTTACAATTGCCGCCACCTTGGATTATGCTACATTCGCTAATGGCTCCCAAGCATAAGTCAGACTTACAGTTTACATTTTCGCCCGTATTTTCCTACTGAGTTGTGTTTCGGTGTGAGCTAGTGACTGTTTGTCATTACTGTAGTTGTACAAATATGTAAACTGATCCATATTGTGATGTACATACCGGCACTGTGTACATCTTCACCGGAGTTCCAACTTGCGGTGAAAATCGACTTACGTCACACCATAAGAATGTAACTCTGATGTAAGTCGAGGACCCCCTGTATTGGTTAATGTATAGTCTTAATGAGCAGCATTTCAGTCACTATTCGCACCTGTTCCTAGTCTGACACCAAAAACAGAAAGAATATGCATTTGAGAGCACTGCTATTGGAAACTTGCATGCACTGAAACACCGTATATGTGAGCACAGGGAGAAGGAGAGAAGCAAACAGATGTAAAGTGTATCTGCAGCTATGGTATTCCTGTTCAGGTGCTCATGCACTGTGCTATTGCTGGTTTGGTAAACCATCAAATCTGTGCACAGTCTACAAACCACCTTTATGTTGTGTAGTCAAATAAACTCCTATTTTTTCCAAAACCTTGGGACTTGAGAAGGTTGTACACTGAACCACGTCTAACTTTACTGTCACTTCCACTGTCTAAAATGTATTGCTGACTGCAGCTGACCAATGACTGAAGCCGAAACTGATGTAATAATACAAAAATTGCACAGCAATACTGAAGAAACAGCATCTGAAGTAAAGTGGACATGCATCAGTTAAAAATATTTATGTTGACGCATTTTCTGCATTGACATCATTGATTAGGCTGACAAATAATGGCAGGTCTTACAACGCAGGACCTCCAACTGAAAAGTAATTTTTCCCAAATTAACATACAAATGAGAACATCGATGAGGGACAGGTGAACAAGTGGACCAAGCTGCAGTGCTTTGGCCACAGGTGAGGATTATAAGAGTCAGCTCCTTCATTTTCATTAGGGTGTTTTTTTCATCTAATATCCTTTTATTTCACTAAAAGATGCAGCCACCAGGTCTCAGTGCCATGAATGTGAAACAGGGATATAAAAGAGGGCAAAGGAAAGAAGCCCAGGAGTGAGAAGCATCATCCTTCTGTATAGATGCAGGAGATCTTGCAGTTGGTAAGTTATACCAATGCAATATTTACGAAGTTGTTTTTTTTTTTCAGATTGCATTATATGTTGCAGAAAAAACAAATATCGCAGTTTATTTTTCCTCATATCGTGCAGTCCCCCTTTTTACTGCACCAGTTCTGCTGATTTTAGCTCTTGTGTTTTTGCCTCCAGTGCTGCACACACTAAAACAAAGCAAGCAAGTCTCTTGCTCACTTCTGATGCAGTTTCCAATCAGCCGACACTAATTAGACAGCAATAAACTGTTATTAATCGGCTGGACAGCATACAACGAGCCAGATATAAATGGTGGCTGTCAGGGCCTTATTCAGGAACCAAATGAGTATTCTCAGTTCACTGCCTGTGTGAGGCATCACCACCTATGTCCTCTAACAAATGTTCACCATTCACAGTGCACACATACACACACATTACTGCTGTATTATGCTATCTGTGAAAGCAATGTCATTGTGAATAGTGTGTCCAGACTCTTTCAGAAGGACACAGAAAGCAAAACGATCACACTTTCAGCCTTGCATTCCCTGAAAACAGGTTCTACTATTAATCAGCTCATGAAAATGAATGCCTCATAATTATCCGCCTTCTTCCTCTGTCTGTGGGCTAAGCATCTTCTCCAAGACCTCTCCCAGTCCAGCCTCCAGATAAAGGCCCTAATAAATGAGAGTCCTATTTACAAAGTCAGCTCCACTTTAGCCAATCTGTGTCTGGAGAGCACATTTAGGACTGGAAAATGAAAATGTGTATCGACAGAAAGGAGTGGGACGAGCTTCTCTAAGGCAGCCAAGACAATCTATTAAGGCCCTGTTTTTCATGTCTTGATTTCCACCAGTTTATCAGGTCTGTGAATAGCCTCACAAGAGGGGCATTTATGATGGAATGTGATTGGATTACACTGAACGCTAACCATGCGTGATTGGTTTAGCTGAAAAATATTAAATTCCTGTGTAAATGGACTGGGGGTCGATATTATGTCTTCTGCTCTGGAAGACAGGGTAAGGGGGGTGAAGTTAGAGGATTTGATATTTCATCACTCATTTCATGCTTTAGTGCAGCATGGAGACTGACACTAATGCATTGGAAGGACGTGGTGCTGACAGCACACCAACATATTCATGTCCGATCACCCCTGGCTCAAGAATCTTCCGGACTGAAAATAATCCATTCTGAAAAGTTGAAATGGAAGTGGGTGTGTTCAGCTGTTCTTCTCATAAGCGGTTTTGAGAAGAAAAATGAAGTCATGGCCAAAAGGATCTGAAATGACAATGAAACTGGAGGGGGACGGTGAAAAACTGCACGGGCGTGGGATTTCTTAACTGTTTAAGACTACATATTCAGAAAATCCCTAAATGTGGAAAACAAAAACAATACCTAATATGGAAAGGAGGGAGATAAAGGAGACAGAAAACCATGAATAAATTCAAACTTTGTGTCCTGTGAAGAGCAAATACAAAGAAAAAAAAGGCTTAGGAGTAATGAAAGATTGTTTATGTATTCTGGCATGAAATGGGGCGGTGTTGTGAGGGCGACAGGCGCGAGGAGACGGATGGACGGGAGTGACAGGCCGGTATTCATCCTGCACGCCCCAGCGGCCGGACTGCTACTGGCGCTCGACAGAGCAATAAATCACCAGCTCTCCACTCTGTACCTACAGCTTATTACATCCAAGATGACAAATAAATAATAATCCCTGTCATGCCAGGCCTTTGCTCAAGGATTGAGCCAGAAACCTTTTGCTCATCACTCCTGATCTTAAGTGAAAACACTAGAACAAGGGAATTGAAGGCCATGCTTTACTGAGCTTATGAAAGTCGGAGTGAAAGAGAGAGGGGGGAGAGAAAGGAAAGAGAGACAAAAATGACGGGAGAGAAAGAAAGCAAGGCTGGGAGAATGATGCTACCACTACAAAGCCTCTCTGGGTGTGAAGGGAAATGATCCAGTAAAGAGAGGGAGAGAAAGTGCAAGTAGGAAGCGGAGGGGGAAGAAGAGAATTGCCCTTGTGCTCTGCAGGATGAGTGTCGCTCACTCAGTTGAATGGGGCTCTGGAGAATACAGCAAATCAAAAGCCTTCATCACTAAACAGGACCGGCGAAGTGGCCGCAAATACTATTTTCCATTTAAGGTTGGAACAACTTACAATACCATTACAATCCTATTGTGACTTATAATTTAGATGAGAATTTAATTAAAAAGCACATGTTGACAATGAAGACAACAAGAAACAGAAAATATAGTTACAGGGGAGTAAGCAAATGGCCTCTACACAGAGTCTATTACAAATGGCTGAGAACTAGCTAAGTATAGTATAAAACTATGAGTAAAATTCTCTTAATCAGCTTAGAACTGCTTCACTGACATTTTCATGTTGTGTCTTCCAAGACCTTGTAATGTTATCTTGGTTAACTGTGTATCAAGCTAGAAAACGAACATATCAGTACAATAAATTCCAGAGTCTAAATTTATTACTCAAAAGTCCACATCTGTTTTTTATTCAAAGTTGGAAGTCTGGAAAGATTGCTGATAACAAAATGACATTCAATCAGCTCGCTTACAATTTTTAAGCAACTTACATTCAAGTTTAAGACAGTCAAAATAAATCCAAGCCTAGTGGGAGTGCTTTGAGTGGCACCGTTTGCCTGCAATCAGTTGTATAATTGAACTCTGATGTGTGATTACAACACAAACTGCATCTCTTATGACTGAGCCAACATGAAATCGAGGCAGACATGGCTCCAACAGTTACTCAATATGTATTTCTGACTCAGATATATTCTTACATTTAGACTAGTTGTGGAAATTCTGAGAAAATGAGACACATTTTGTATCTGCGTTTTAGAGGCTGAGAGTAAATTCTCTGGTGTGCCGTTAGTGTGCAAACTCGGCAGCAACAGCACACGATGCTCTATCCGGCAGTTAATATCGCCATGACAACAATGTCAATGACAGGGAAATAAACCACATTAATTCTTAATGGATATTCAATATTGCTAACATTTTATTGATCAATAGAACATTTATTCCTAAATAGAAAGCAATACACTGTATTCATGTACTGCATTCATAACACAGCGTCCAGATTGAGTTCTCATTTGGGACTGACGCAGACTCAGGTCCACGTTATGAGAAACCCTGATGTATTACAAACTAAATGACACCAAAAACTGTGAGTATAAACACAATAGCGTGACTGTTCCCATTATATATCACAAGCCTGATCTTTTAAACAAGATATAATTTACGCAGTGCTGCCCTGTCGTAAAAATTAAGTCTTCAGCAACAACAAATGAAAAAGCAACACCTGTAAATAAGACCTGTCACTTTCACCAGCTCACCCAGTCTGGGTGTTTCATGGGCCTGCACACCCCTCTTGATGTGCATTTCTGTGTGCAAGCGAGACTGTGTGTGTTGCACTACAAAGGAAATACAGGCCTCTGATTTAAGAGTGCACTGTCATAAAGGTTACTGAATTGCAAATGGTCCTCTCCATCTTCCTTGTAATGGAGACTGGTTAAGAAGGAGAAAGAGAGCAAGTGTGTGTGTGTGTGTGTGTGTGTGTGTGTGTGTGTGTGTGTGTGTAAGAGGCCGAGAGAGGGGTAAGAGAGAGGTGCAGCCATGATAGGAATATAAACAGGGAGTCTCAGCCAGTCTCAGACAAAGTCCCAGTCCCTTCACAACCGCCACAAGAGACAATCACTGGATCACCAAGGCATGCTTAATTGCGAGTTGTATATCATGGTGCATACAGTGGCTAAAGGGGGAAGGAAACTCATTATTTCGGTTTGCTGGATGCAGGACTGGGTGCGCCTCATCTGGACTCCACCACCTCTCCCTCTCTGTCACAGTACACCTGGGACCGAGCTCAATGTGACAAGGAAAAATGGAGTATGCAGTCACCTCCTAATTAATATAGGTCCACCACTATTGTTGTACCACTAAAGACATTCACGAGTGATCACAAACTTACTCAAGCAACCACACATGGGCACAACAGCACCAGCTAAGGCTAAATCAGTGTAACTAACATATGAGGAATCATTCTATTGGCCACCTATGTGCAATATTTTTGCTTATCACCTTTAGTGCCACCAAGATTTTTGCTTTATAAGTGGTTTAGACTGTAAATAGTAAGAGGCCACGAGTCAAGGTCACAAAAGGCTTCTGAGAGAGTTTTTTTTTCAGCTCAAAGAAAAATGGAACAAACTCCCAATCGGCCACTTTTATTTAGATTTCTGCAAGTGCTTCTGTAGGCAATATGCTAATGAGAGGGACTTGATAAATGACTCGTAATATTTCCCAGACATTTTGCTTTCCCTCAGAAGTTTGCCAATCTGATGTAGCTTGAAGATAATAAGGCGCACTCCGTCATTATATCAATTTTTGTTACCCAGATATTTCAGCCCATGTTAGTAATGACGAGCAAAAAGCAAACGAACCAAGGGCAGAGCCTGGCACCATTGATCAAACACTGTCATTTAAGCGCTGCTAGTCCGAGAGGCACACGGAGAAGGACACACACATGCACACAGACACACACACACACCAAAAAAAGAAACCCTTTCATAACAAACCCACACAAATCTGTTCATGCTTGTACACACATGCATGATTGCACCAAAATACATGCATAAGTGCACATATTACACAAACACACGGGCAAAGAAACAAAACGCAATGGGGTGTGATTATGGGAAATTATATTCAGCATGTACACTGGGCTGAATAAAGACATTTCAATAAATATGTTTCCTTAGCAAGCAAAATATACAGTATCTCATTTTAATGGTTTTCAATGACATTAAGACTGTACAGATCTAGTTAATAGTCCATAAATAGGCTATTATTCAAGACTGCCAAGGCTTTGGACTCATATATGCCATGCTCTTCGTGTTTGCTGTATATTGTTTTTTGGCATCTGGGAATGTGCTGCAGGGTTTAATGAATGCAGCTCCATTTTATTAAACAGCATATAGTTGTTTTCAGTGCTTTTTTGACTAAGTAAATATATTTCTTACACTTATGGCTTCATGTTCTTTTCTTGAGAGCAGTTTACAAAGTGCACCACTACAAAGTAGGAAAGCTTGCTGTTTTTGTCGTATGTACTCAAAATTAGAGTTATGATATCTCAAGTTAGATTTTTCTGTCATTATTAGTGCATTTAGATATGGGCAAGAATCTAAATATCACTGCACTTGGCTATGGTTATGTGATTTCCTAACACCGAGAACTTTGCCTGACTACTTCCCACATTCAGCTGTTTGCTCTCAGCCGCCAAACTTTATGACCAAGGAGGTAGGAGGACTTTCAGAGGATGGACAAAGGGTCAAACAACTGCTTCATGGTTAGTCAAGAGGTGAGGGACAGGTTCTGTATAGACTTTAAAAGAAGTAAGGCCAAAATGCCTGAGTAGTAGTCAGTGAGGGGTCAAAGAGCACACAGAGTTCACTGGGCTCGCAGAGGGCATGAAGGAGAGGAGTGAAACGGACACAAAAGGAGAAACAACAAAGAATGCAAAAACTGACATGGAGGACTTCCTTTAGCTTAGTTTTCCTCCAATTAGGGATGCTGGAATGGGAGAAGGTGGGGATAAGATTAAAACAAATGAGGTGGAAGTTGTTGCCCCCCCGCCAAACGTGCTCTTTGATCTGCATGCAGAGAGATATCCTGTTGTCGAGCCCGAGCTGTCCGCCGCAAACTATATGCGGACGAAACAAACTCCAAGCCCAAGGAACTCTGCTGCAGCTTAAAACAACAGCATGTTTTCTCCAGAGATCCAGTATATTCATAACAGCCTTTCAACGCTTGTCAAACAAAATTGACCAAAGGCGAACCTCAAATACAAAGACAGAGATTAAACACAATGGTTTGTTAACTAAAAAGAGCCTGAGGAAAATAGAATCGAGAATAGGAAGAATGTGATACAACCCTAACAAGCTACAGCACACATTCTCTGTGACTAACTAGAATGTTATTTCAACAAAATATTACATTCTGCTTTCTGAGAGGACATGATCGAAATGCGTGAGCATAGCTGATGAGGTGGATAAGTACAGCAGATTAAGAGGGACTTTCTGCAAGATACCTGCAGTTTCTTTATGCGAAGGGTATAAAACAAGACAGGGAGCACATTTTTGGAAGAAATCAGCCAATGGGCATAGAAAACAGCTGCATTTGCAACTAGTAAAAATGAAACAACACTGAAGTGGATCTACGCAAATATACTTTAACTAAAAATGCTTGAGCAGAACGTCAAGGAAAACCGTGCAGGGTGAGTCTTTAAGGTCATTAGCACAGATTTAGATCCCAGTTCTGACTAATATTAAAGATAGTTCATCGTCTTTGTGTTGTTTAAAGAAACCACTTAACAAGTCAAGCACATCTCCAGGAACAGAACGTGGCAAAGGAAATAAGTTTTCAACATGTTATTAAAAGAAAACCATCCACAGACCGGCAGCACAATGGGCAATTAACAAAGCTCCGAGAAGCCATAAATCCTTCGTTAACAAACAAATCCTGTCACACGGTGCTGTGGTTGCGAGCCGGGCCGAAATTCCTCACCAGTCAGCCAGGCTTATTTTGTTAACATGAGTATATGTTAGGAAACTAGAAGCGAATGTAAACACCAGTCTATGAGATCTCAGAGCTGTCACTTACGGGGGAGATCGCCCCTTCTGATTAGAAGCAAAGCAATACTGGCTTAGCTGAACTAATATTTGTATGGCCACAATAAATCACTCAGGCTTTGTTTTACCACATGCTAGTCACTCAGTAGTAATAGACACAGTAATGCCTCTCTGCCTGCCAAGCCTAATGCCCTCCTCTGACAAAGAATACCACAAGCACAAAGTAATGAGCACAGACACCAGACCAGATTAACTAGACGTGTTGAGAAGTAACCGCAAAATGTATAGTTACAGGAAAAAAAGTAGCTGTATTTGGATGTGATTTTCAAATCTATCGAGGGGTTTTCTGCACAGCATTCTGCAACTTCTACATTCCGGCAGCTTTTTACAAGTTTCTTTTTAATGGAACATCCAGCAGGTCGACAAAAAAACACAAGACTTACCAAAATTCACAGTGATGAAAGCCCCTCTCAACAAGTCTGCTGCGCTGTTGTCGAGCTGATGCTGTATTACAAGACACTCAAACTTTGGCAGGTAGTAAATCAGTCAACAGTAAATGCCATCTTTTATCAGATCATAAAGTCTGCTTGTAGGCATTTAATTTTCTCCCCTCTTGTTTTAACAGGGAAACAGGCAGCCTAGAGAAACCGTGTTTTGTTTTTATAGAGGTTACGGGAAAAGCAGTGTGTGTAAACAGGGCTAAGCCAAGCACTTCTTGTACATTTGTGTTTTGCCTGCGAGCGACAACAATGTGGGGAACTGCCACTCTTGTGAAAGCAGGTATGAGTGTTGTACATATTTTATGTGACAGATGAATAAGAAAAGATTGGAAATGATTGTTTGTTTTCAGACAGTTACTATGCTAATGCTTCAAGGCAATATCTAGACTGCCATCAAGGCATCTCACGGGAAAGACTTCAGACTTAAAATTAGGTTTTGTCTCACAGTGTTGGATCAAAACTAGGATACTACAAAATGCCAAAAAACTAATCTGGGTGTGAGCGACTTTGTCTTGCATTTAGTTTCACGTGTGTTGCTCAAAAGGTCATCCAGCTACCACAGATTGCAACCAGTGCCATACCCTTCCCCGACCTTAAGGGGCAGTCTTTACTTACTGCACATATATGAAAGGTCATTGTGTCTGGGCTGAGTTAGCTAAGGAGCAGGCCTCGCCCTAGTCACTGCATCATGCTACCCTTTTCTAAACCTCTCTGGCCTCTCAGAATGGCAGCCCTTATAAACACTATTCACCGTGCTCCCTTTTACACTAGGTGAGGTCAGAAGTTCAGGACCCAGGTTTTAACAGTTAAGGCCGAGCTGTGAACTTGTGACCTCCCGGGGTGAGAAGGAAGGGGGAGAGAAGCAGAGGGAAGAAAAGAAAAGGAGGAGGGAGGGTCATCGCTCTTCAATGCAGAATGGCTGGATTTACAGCTGCATGCTGACTGCATTGCAAGCGCAGCAGAAAACACCTGATAGCATCTCCCTGGGGGAGGAACCGCCCGACCCCTTTGTTGTCTCACTAACAGTCACCCCAGTACCATAAATCATGTTAATTACTTGACTGATGGAATAAATCTTAAAAAAGTCAGTCTGTGAGGCTTGGAACAGGAGGTTCCCGCACTGCAGTTCTGCTTGCTCTGCGTTATCTGTCATCCCATAGTCACTGTGTAATCTGTCCATTTGTTGCTGCCTGAGCAGGACTTTTGAAGAGGTGGACAGGCTGGGAGAAGGTTGGGTGTTTGTGACACACATATCTCCCAGTAATCCATCTTCCTATGGGTGGTCTCTGTGGGTGCATTTCATAAAACAAAGCTAATGTTAAACTCGGGATCAGTAGGTTGATGTGTTGAAATGCAAATGATGCGATTGCAGTCGTAGACGCGGAGAATCCAAGGAAATAGTAAATCAATGCCAAAATTATAAGTTTGAGGATGCCATTTCTATGTTTGCTTTTGAGAGAATGATTTAAAAGCTGGGCTTATCCTCAAGTAGTCACACTACAGAACACTCTCATTGTGCAAAAAGGGGATGAAGATATTTTTTGAAAGCCATCTCTGGCAAACATCTATAAATGACACATTTATTTCCTATTTCTCCATGCTACCAGATTGTATGAAACTCCAACAGTCTGACTCAGAGCCACAGAGCAGCATGCCAAAGACATGAAAGGTCATTCACACACAATAACAATCCCTCTAAGAGTGCACTCATAGGCTTGTGGGTAATTACAGTTCTTTCACTGGAGTGTTTTGTGTTTCGCTTTGCTTGTTCTGTCTCAAAAGCTAACAACCACTCATTATTCACGTTTGAGTTGGGCTTTTTTTTCCTTTAGCCGGGCAAATTACACACAAGAGTGACAGCTCTCAGAGAAAGAGAGGTCCAACAGCCTCACTGGGTTCGGGTAAGTGTAGTCTTAAATCAAAGGGGGCAGGGACGCTGACTACAGCCCTGCAGTCTGTTGACTTTGTGGCAAGGGCACCAAAGGGCTGGAGACATGGATATACTGTACTCTTACAGAGCCCACTACAATAAACTGCCTTCCATAGTAGCCATAAAGTCTCCATGATATACTATTCTAAGATACTTGTCCAACACTTGGTACCTTAAAAACTGTGCAATCTGTCCACTGCAGGAGCTTCTGGTCTGACCTTAGTGAAGGCCGCACTAATTCAAAGACGGCATGTGTGTCTGTGTTTGTGTATGCAAAGACTTTGAGCCCTTCAGGCTCTCACTTGCATCACACAGGGAGGTTAGCAAAGACAACCAGATCTAACTCACAAATGTACATGCACACACTCACACAAATCTACCTGCATGGATAGTTTGGGGAATGTTTCTCCTTTGGAAGGATTTATGATGCCAAACAGAGGGTAATGAAACTCAGAGAGATATTTACTGTCAGTGTCAAAGCTTATTATCCCAAGGAGGAAAACAGGGTCAGCTGGAAAAATTTACTGAAAACTGGGTGTTGCCTCTTGTCGGAAAAGAAAAAAAAACATAACACTCTTCCCTCTGTGTCACCAGATTTCTAAGATCCCAAACAGTGAAGCCAATGATAAAGGATCAAACATCAACAAAGTAGGAATAAGTGGTCAATTCACTGCAAATGTCTGATCTTCTGACTTTTTTTTTTTTTTTTTCCCACCGCAGCATTTTGCCTATGGTGCACTGTTTAATTACTTTGCTATGGTCCATGATTCTCACAGTGCAGCTGATGTGGCTTCTCCCTCTATTTAAAGTGTACACAAGATCACCATGTGAACATCAAAATTATTTATACTCACCATACAGACGCAGGGGCTTTGAAGTTGATACCAGACGGTGGCATGTGCATCAGACAATGACAGAACATTTATTGGGAGTGCTGTCTATTCATGGCCTAGGCAGCACTTCAATTTAACCCAAGACATAACCCTCTGCTGCCTGTATTATATAGGCTTGCTACCCTTCACATAATAGCACAGGGGGAATTGCATTTTAATAGCAATCCACTAAAACTTAACTGTGTGCTTGCTTGGTTTCAAACAGCCATTGATCACCAGTTATAACGTCCTCGTGTACAGCAGATACTCACTTGTCTTTATGTAAACACCGATAGTAAGTGTTGGTACAGGCATGTCAGATAGAGCAGAATTTATTATAAAAATATCTTGAGTAAAAAAAAAAAAAAAAAAAATTACCTAACTGATACCATCTTATTTCAAACAATAACAAAGCAGTTTTAAATACTTTCAAACAGACAGATTCTCCTTAATCCTGCTCTGTTAGTCACTCTTGCCATTTTCACATACAAGGATTATTGTGATAATGCAAGCCAATACCACAGTATTGATCAAGGCATTTACCTTGACTGCTTAAGAAAGGATTGTCGATACGAGCGAGCAAAAATGAATGAGCTGTCCAAACAGGCTTCTCTGCACATAATTAATACACCCAGAAGATCATAAAAGCACACAGCTGGATTGGATGCATTCACGTTGCTACGGCTAACACTTACGTGACGCTCAGTTTCAAGAGGAATACAGAGGTATATTATTAACACCAGATGAGTGTTGATGCATTCACATTCACACATGACTCCACTGAACCACAGCCCATAAGCACATTCAATTATTCTTCTCCTAAGCCATTACAGCGAGAGTGGCTAGTATTATCCCCGCCTAATGGCAGATAATACACAATATTCGGGGGTTCAGTGTACTAAGCATTTGCACAAGCCTTAGTAAAGTCCCTTACTTAATCATCCATCCGGTACTCTGGGGAGTAAGTTGGAAAAACCAGAGGCAACATTTCTGTTGGCACCGAGGCCAAACTACAGCAGAACTGCACGTGTTCACTGGAGGAGCACGAGAGGAGGCAGGAATGCAGCTGTTTGTTCTAAGTTTATAAACTGAGCGAACATGGTTTTGTTGTGAGGGATTATGAATTCTGCATAAGCAACATCCTCTAATGTAAAGCACAATAAAGAAGGAGAATTGTGCAAGTGGCAGATACTACAGAGCACAATCTAAACATAAACAGCCAACTGACCTAAGTCAGGCAAAACGCCTCACAAATATCAAACAGCTCATGTAGAACTTGTATCCCTAATTCTGCACCATCATTTCCTCTGGGGAACAAACTTAAATAGATCACACTGGTTGAGATCCATTATCCATCACAGCATCCCCATTCATCTCAACTGCATAATTTCTATGGGTGATGTGTTGCAGTTCCCAATGCATCAACATTATTTATGGTTTGACATTATAAAAGTAAGTGCATAATTTATGGGCCTAAATTAATGCACTACCTTCCGTGTGCTGTCTGTTTTTCAGAGATTCAAAGCCAGATTGCCGCATGCCAAAACTATGGAGCAATCCCATTTACAGCAGAGAGCCCACAGCAGCCATGATTTATGACAGTAAATTAAAAAGAATGAAAAATTTATGACAGCAATTTGTGGGCAGTCATAAAACTATTATAGAACTTTGAAGTGGCGTTTTGTCCTTTTGCATGTAAGTGATGCAAGATGACCCGGCGTTACAGAAATATCATAACTTGCCTTATTGGAGACAGATCCCAACTTGATCTCTCGTTAAGCTGAAAACATGTATCAAAATTGGGCAGTAAACTGACAGAAAATATTATTGAACTTGAATGAATTGTATTGAACAGCACTGTTTTAGAAATCACTACAGCCACTGCTAAGTGTGTATTCAACTTTTCTTTTGCATGAAATCGAAGCCGCAGCTGGCATTTGAGTGAATGCCAAGCCGTGATTGAATGAAAGCCCATCCTTGACTGACAAATGATATATTAAGCTTTCAGTCAGCAGGGGGGAGAAGCCAGGCATGTCAGTTACCTGCTACAGCAGAAACGCCACTTGTCAATCTGCCATTGGCAGGGCTAAACAAGATCTGAAATGTTAAAAGCTCTGCACACCGTAGTTTTTCACTTCCTTGTGCGTCCTGGGCACTTAGACATATCAGCTATGTGATGGCTATGAATCAGTGTCTGCCATGAATGTCAGAGCATCGCATTTATAAGTGAAATACCATTTGTTAGGCCAATGGGCATGCTCCTCCAGTTCCATGGAGGATATGAGAGAACATCGAAATGACAATTGACTCCTGCATATCAATGGAAAAGAGACCTTCATGAGGAAGAATACATCACTGGGGTATATCGTCATGACACAAATCACATAGGGAAATTAGACACACCCATTTAAATGGAAATGTTAAAGTCAGTGTTTGTGCGTGTAATTATGTTTGTATCTATTCCATGTGTGGGCCATTAATAAAGATCTGAGTGTGCATGTGACGGGGGTCTGTGGGCAGTGTTGGGCAGCTCTGAGGGGCCCTCTCCTTGACTCTGATGGTGTTGATTATGGATGATTAATGGTGGAATAGAACAGAGAAAGAAAGGTCATTTCCCGGGTTCTGGAGGGAGCAGCTACACTGGGAGTAATTAAGACACTTGTGCAAGCATGATTAATACACACACAATGACGCCGCTCATGGTAAACAAGGCAAACAAACGGTTGAGCTGTGGACTTTATATTCCATTTTGGTGAGTGCAGGAAGACATTTCAGTGACTGTATGACATGATTTAATTCAGGTAAATATTTCCAACTTACCTATTATGGAGAATTTCACCCAATCAGCATTGTAGGAAATCCAGAAACGCAGGCAGACATGAAAAAAAATGGAAATTTTGTGTTAAAATTCTTAATTGAATACCACTTCAAGTTATACAAATGATTGAAAATGTGTGCAGTTTGATAAGCATTTAAAACCTGATGTTGTCCTCTGTGTTTTGATGCAGCTAACAAGCCCTTGCCTGCCTTTTACTGACTATAGAGTGGCATTTGAAAATGAAGAGGTGACTTAAGTTGACCCAGTGCCACAGGAAATCAATCAACATCAATATGTTCTCACCATAGTATCCTCCTAGACAGAACACATCAGCACATCCTGTTACCAGCTTGTACTTCTATTACACTAGCATTCGTGTATCCTATAGCATGTTCATGTGAGCATCACATCAGGTTTCAGCTCTGCTTCTGCAAAGTAGTCATAATTATTACTTTAAATATCTTGATAGATGATAAGACTAACCACAGACACAGTGACAGCACAAAAATAGTATTTTCTATTGTAACTAGAGCGCTTTTTTTTTTTTTTATTACAAACTTACATAAGTAATAGCAAGAGCTAAGGGCACTCGGACCTCTCTCAACCTGTGGTCTTCTCTGTCATGTGACAGGCTTCTACACAAGGATTAACCTCATGGTGCACATGAGTTAGGGTAGTATGGGAGATAAGTGTCACTTCACTCCCGTAAGCAAATTTTTCTGCTCATTCAGCTGTCTCATGTCCGATCTGCAATTCCTCAACTTGCAGGACACCGACAGAGGCTGCACAAATTTGTTTTCTTTTTCTAACTGCAATTTAAAACAAGAATAATCACCATCCAAACAAACATTTTAGTTCTGTTTCTCCGTCTATACCAGCACCTGTGCTAATCATATTATGTAGTCAGGGTAAACAGGAAGCAGTGTTAGTTGCCGAGCTGTAGAAAATACTACAGAAGAAGAACAGTAATGGAAAAAAGGAAGACCAAAGACTTCTTTGCTTGGGTCGACAATGAGGTGCAACCGTTACTCAAAGCAACACTTGAGTTTAAGACAGTCACACTTGCAAAAATACATAGACGAGAAGTCATCATAATGTAATAAAGGCAAGAAGAATCAGGAAAAGACGAATAATGACTGTAATACTCAATTAAGAAACAAACATGGGTGTTTGTGGTATTGTTTCTGCCCACACAACCCCAAATTTTTCAAACTTAACCAGGTTGAGCAGCGTTTCCAAAAGTCTCCATTCAGAAGTCTTTAAACACTGGCATAGTGTGGATGCTGGACGCAAACAGAACAAAATTTAAGGGTTTCCAAACTAAACCATAGTCATGCGGATGTAGCCTTCCTGCAGGAGTTTTATGGTTTTGCCACACAGACAATAACATGCTTGTTTTCTCTTGTTAAACTAAAGCTAAGATCACACACAGAGAGGTATTCTTTTGCACCAAACCGAGATGTCACTTTATGCATGGAACTGACAATTACAATGCTCACAGTGATGTTGCAGCAAAAAAAAAAAAACAAAAAAAAAACACCACACTGGTAATAGTTACACTTTGCATGTGCGCCACACAATTAGGTTTATGATGACTGATGAAAATGATGGTCACCGAGGACTCATACTAATAGTGCTATTAAAATAATAGCTGACAAAGGTCTTCAGCTTTAGCTCTTGTCTAATAATCAGTGACAGTAGAATAGTACAGCTATAATCACCCTGACTAAACTAATTATGAAGTCACGGGGGCTTGGGGGCTGTAGCTGCTTAGGTTAGAGCAGAGAGTGGGGAAGCGGGGACACTGAATAGAAGCAGAGTGTTGATACATGTCCAAAGAGACAGTGTGCAGCTGGGAAAACCACTACCATTCTCCATACTGTCTGCACATCGCCTCCACTTCCTGTTCTCCATTTTGCTCACACGCCCCGAAAAAGCATTCCTGAAGTTCATGCATTCCGCCAAAATTAAGTCAACATCCATACAATGTCCTCTTAAATAGGCAGTGTAATAACTGATTTATGCTCTATGGGATAACACACAGCTGTCTCCTCCCGATACTTGTCGAGACAGAAGGCCCTGTGTCAGTGTCTTCTCAAGTTAATTGTAAGTGAGTTCCAACATCAGGCCTACAGTATGCTGCACGGCTTCACATGTCAACCGACGAAAGACTACCAGGGCTGACAGTCACCAAGCAGCTCCACACGCTAACCCAGCCTCTACCACAGGCCCTGTGATGTGATAGCACCACAGAAGACAAAGGGATGGGTTCCATATGGTCAGGAATCACAGCCTTCAAAAAGAAAAACGAACGGGACCGTGAAGAGAATCTGTGTGACAGCGCCAAGAAGCAAGTGGCATGGAAATGGGATCCTAGCCAACACAACACTGATTTGGTGTCAAAGCTGTTTGTAATATTAAAAAAAAAAGGGCAGAGAAGAGCAAACTGCTTAAAATTCATTAATCAGCTTTACTGACTACCGGCTCTATCCTTGAAGAGTATCTGATTTAGTATTTTCTTCACTTTTAAACTACCAACATTATTGTTCGTGACCCACTGCAGCACTCACTATTTTTATTGCTTAGGATGTATTTTTAAATCCTAGAGTGATAAATTTCGAGTGTATTACGGGTTTCTTTCGTCCTCGTGTTGTCATACTTTCTCGGTCAAAGGTTTGTGGGTTTCCAGTATTATTAGGGGGTTGGAATTCATGTAGAAACAGCTTTAACCACTCATTCATCAAAAACAGCCCTGTTTACTGCATATTTGGACAATCTGGAAAACTCTTATTCCTGAGCAAGATAGAAAGCAGGACTTTTCACTTCCTAACATGAAGTGCACACAGATTTGGCAGCACATTTCCTGTTGGAACCCCATGTCTCCTTTGTCCCGTCCAAGTTTGTTAAACCGCTGTCATTTCAATTGTTCTGCTATAGAAAAATTATAATCCACCTGTCAACAATGACAGGGTGTTGGAAAACTCGGATAATGGATACTGTAGGGCCCTGAAATTCCAACCAGGGCACTTACTGCCAACTAAAACCATTACAGAATGACAATTCTTTTTCAGTTTATTTGAAAATTGCAGAGAATCACCACTGCCTCTCTGACCATCTAACCACAATCAATTTCCGCAGCCAGGCCCAGATGTGAATGAAAGAGGAAAATGAAATATTGACTTGTTTAGTAAAAGGGGTTTTATCTCCCTCCATTGTTGACAACGCCATAAAAACTCCATTCAGCACACTTAACTATCTCGCCATAGTGCAGATAGTGGAGTGTGACTCTAAGATAGTGGCCCTATATTTGGGGTTACACTGACATTGAATTAATAATTTGATTCATGAGTCCATTCTAGGCCATTTCCATAGGTAATCAACCCTAAAAGGGAAACAGTAGCGTCCACAATTAGAGATTAATGCTGCCTTTGGCCAACTCTCTCACTGGCGTCATCAAAGTAATTAGGGAAAGATAAATTTCTACAGTTTAACATACCAATGAAAGTCATGTAAAAGACTCAGAATGGGTTCTGCTCAGAAAATAAAAAATTGTAAAGATGGCAAAAACTGTATATAGCGTTGGTTCCTCTTGTGACCTCTGCACATTTAGCAAGCTGTGAGTTCAGCGGTGGTGTGTAGGATTGGTTTTGTTCACACTTGGGGCCTATAACACCAACAGCCTACTGACAAAAGCTGAGAGGGATCACTTTGATCTCTGTGCCTCACTAAATCAACACCAGACAAGGTTCATGCAAAGGTCGGCAAAGTCATCTGATCATCACATTCCAAAACCAAGTATTGCATGACAGCCATACACTCGTGCAGGTTAAATGTCACCAAAAGTTCAGGCATGACTACGGAAGATGGACAAATTTAATATGGCCCTAATGTAAAAAGAGAAGAAGAGCGGAAAAGCAAATAAAAGGAGGCAGACATGTGGTTTTAGCCCTGCAGTTAGTGGAGTTAAACACATGTGACATGACTTAATTATTTGCACTATTATACAAAATTTGGTTTAGAGATTGCTAAATTGTTTGACATAACAGAATATGGGAGACTTATACACCATGGAAATGAAAGGTAAGCTAAAATAGGACTGAGTTTATATCACTTCACACCATTTAAACAGACTGTATACACATTTTCCCAGCTTGATGCTGAGCAGAGACACGGAAAGCAACAGCAATACAGTCCATGTTCAGATCACACAAACACTGTGGTTCCCTGTACTATACAGTCATTTACACAGGGTCACTAGTCTTCACAGGAGACCAAACCTATCATAACACAGCTGTGAGCACAGACCTCCTTTGTATTCCGAGAAAAGAAGAAGGGGGGGTAAAAAGATGATCCAATTAACATTGTATATCATTCTGCTCTCCTCTGTCAGTGCATATTCCTCTGGCTCTATTAGAAGCCAGCTCCTCCCAGGCAGGCCACTGTAGCTCTGTAATTACACCTCTTCTTCTGACAACCTGCATGATTGTTTTCCTAACACTGTATTACTTCGTTAGTACTTTCCAGTGCGCGTTATTTTTAAACTGTCAGTCTGGCTCGACTCATCCCCCCGATCTGCACTCGTCTGTTTATCATAACAATCATTAATAACTGTCACTTGCCAACATCCATAGAACAAACTCATTGCCTCATTACCATGTTGGAGCGTTTGTTCCGGCGCAACGCCTGTGTATCGCTCACAACAGGGCCAAGCCAATTACTTTGCTGAAATGGAATCACATTAATCAAAACTTAACAAGGTGGCAAATTTAAAGATATCACATTGCAAAAGACAGCATAACTAATATGTCACTGTCACGGTTGCTGTGGAGGTATGCAGCAGGCAGGGACTAAATATATGTCTTTCAAGGGTCCATATGAATTTAGACATTTCGTAAGATCTGGGAAGTCGAATGAACTACATGGAACCACACACCGGCTACTACTGAGAACTTCATTGTCTGTGCACTAAACAAATAGACAGATAGGTCACAGGTGGAGGATTGCAAAAGAATTCAAGACAGAGATGGAATCAGAAAAGGAGAAACGCAACAAAAGTGAGGTAATACACCTGACTGAAAGTAGGAGGACAGAGGTGGGAATCATGGGGGCAGGAAGCAAGAGGAGAAAAGTAGGAGGAACAAAGAAGAAGGGTGGCGCTTAAAGAGTCAGAGAAATGGTGAAGAAGAAAAGAAGGCAAGGAAAAAAGAAGCATAAAAGGAGAGAAAGACAGAGGGATGGACAGGGATCAGTGAAGTAGAAACGAGGAGAGCGAGAGGGAAAAGGGGAGAGGGAGGAGGAAGCGCCGAGCATCTCTGAGAGCACCAGCAGGCGGCAGTTCATCATGTCTCCCTTCACAGAGACGTTTTCTTTTACACTTTAAATGATGATACTCATCAATCACGGGCTGACAGCTGCATCAAGCCAGCTGCAAACATGCAAAGGCCAGCAGTGTGAAACCTGCTGACGCCACCCATCGCTGCATACAGGAGGAATCAGTCAGCCGCTCGGCCTCCGCCCAGGAATTATCTGCTCTCACAACACACCAGCTTGCTTTTCTCTCCGGCAAACCTAGAGTAAATACAATCCATTTTAACAAAAGTACCTTGCATGAGTTTGACAAGTGACATGTAGACCTACTTTTACAGAGTGTACAATTTGTACATATTTTAATTATGTTAATTTTAGTATATATGAAGACAAACATAATTAACACCAGCAGACACAGAATACTGTTTGTTCAACAATATTTTTTAAACATAGATATTTAAGATCATTCAGCAAATGTAAAAATTTCAGGGGTGTTTTTGCAAATAAACTCCAAGTCAGACATATTTGACAATTAACTGACTGGATCAGGAATGATTCTGGACTGGAGCTTACTAGCTGGATGTCTACTTTATCAGAAAGCTACTGCGACAGCCTTTAACACCACTGTCACAACACATAGCTGTAGTTCCTAGGAGAGTGAACTCCACCACCCACCATTAGCCACAACAAGTCAGACCTACAGAATCCCTATTTGGATTGAGGTGTATTAATTCAAATTATATATTAGGAGGTTTAAATGAAACTGAAGCTGTTTTCGAGTTAGAGGACAATTGAAAATCTAAAAATATGTTGTGTAATCCAAATCGTTTTCCCACGAATGATTAGGATTAAAAACATGGTTAGTGTATCTGCAATTCATCTGCATCTATCATTCACAAAGACAAAAGGCAGTACTCGGTGCCAGAGGTTATCCATACACAGCTCATCCACACTACTGGTCTTAGATTACTCCCTTCAGCCATCCTTCACTTTCTCCTCCTCCTCCCTTTTATTTAGCGTTCTTAGTGACTGCTCATTTCTAGCACTCAGACAGAGGGGGGTTGAGCTGAACAGAGCCAAGCAGATGGATGCGAATTCAAAGTTTCCTGATCTTTAGCAGAAGTTATGGAGGGTTATCTTTGGCTGTATATCTGGGCCCTGGCAGCTCTCCCCTGGTGATGAAGGATTAAGCAGCACAGCTGTCTCTTCCCAGAATGATGCAGTGCAGTGCTCCCCGACACGACAGCATCACTTAATCTTAATGTCCGCTCCTCCAGCGCAGACGCACAGGACAAAGCCAATCAGCATCACATGCCACGGGGATGGACCCTGCTGCCTGGCCCGGGAGTCTCTCACCCTCACAGGCCGATTAATCAACTTCAGACAGCCCAGTTCAATCCCAACCACAGCTCCCCCTGCTCTGATCTGCTCACTCTCTCTCTCTCTCACACACAAATATACACACTCTCTCCCTAACTGTTGTGATGTATAGAGCTGGGGAGGGCTAGCATGAAGGAACACTTATCAGATTGCAGTCCACATTATGCATGTCTTTGTGTTACGCTGAGAGAAAAAAAAAAAAAGGTGGTGAGCAAAGAGGGAGGCGGGTTATTGAATGCTTACACCTTATTTCTGTCACAGGCCACCTATTTGCTGCCAGATCTATGAGCTCCAATGAGGGCTTAAGGAATAATGACTAATGCTCAATTGGACAAATGGCTCTCTGGGAGGTCCTGAGAAAGGATTTAAACCTGATATGATACCCAGATCTTTGCAAAGAGTCAACACACTCGCTTGTGTTGCAGCCTTAACTTCTCATTTCATATGATAGCTTAACAACCTGTATCCAGATCAGAGGGCTGCGTTAATGCATGTTGCACACAAGACACGGAAAATGGATGGCATTGCCCCCAAAGAAGGGAAATCCTTAGAGAATCTGCTCCGTGATATCAAATGCAGTTAATCAAGATGCCAACCAATTACAATAGCACCATGAAGACAGACAGGGAAATAACATGCATGGCAGAACGATGTTTGGGAAACGCACCCAAGTGTATGTTTATGACATCCTGTAGAGCCCTGGTTATGTGCAGATATAGAATATTAGCTCCATAAGTTACTCTCAATTGCAGTCAGTCTCATTACCCACGGGGCATTTCCCTGTTTCATGGAATGATAAAGAGCGTTCCTGCTTCAAGTCGAATAGTGGGGTGTATACAACGTTAACACATGCAGGACTCTCAGGCATCCTACCCGAAAGGCCGCTATGATTTAGGGGAGCTAATTTAGAGCAATAAGCATTGAACACCATGAAAGCATCACGACGCCACTAGTATACAGTATGACCTTGAATAAGTACTAAACCAACATAATGGGGTTCTTTATCTGAAGAATACTCTAATCTTTCTTCCACACAGCACCACTAGATCTAATATATGTGTGTTTATATAGTGCTTTAATAAAAGATATAAAAAGGGAGATGTTTGCATTATTGTATCTGTTTCACCACTGAACTGTAATTCATAACAGAAAAACACTCTTAGCTTTGACAATAAAGACCAGTTTTTATTGCAGTGGAGTTCATGGTTATAAACAAAAGAAATTCATCTTATTACTGATGTTATGAAGCAACTTCTGGTCAGATATACCACGCAATCTGGGTTTAATTTCTTCATCTGTCATTCCCAGTCTCTTCACAGTGCAGGATCTTAATCTAATAAGTTATTTAGGAAATATGATATTCACCAAGCAGCAGTGGTCATTTACACATAGTTAAGTTGCTTTTACCATGGTAATTACTGCTGGCAACAACACAGCATACCGCTCGGGAAGTTTATGATGGAGTCTAAGAGGGATTTACCAGTGTTATCGGCCTGGCTGAGGGGATCACTTTGGCCAAAGCGAGCCAAACCCTTGGCTGATTCCGATCACACTTTTTTTCCATGAAGACCTCACTGAGTGAAACCCAGAACAAGACTCGGAAAAATAAAACTTTTTCAACTATTACACTTTCATCTGCCAACCTGGACCACAGACCGTTTTTCTGTGTTTTACTACAGTCTCATGAAGAAAGCTATTTGTGTGATTTGGCGAATAAGGGTTGACATAACAACAACATGATCCAGGATTATGTGGTGGTATCCATTACAAGGCATGGGGTGATGATCCCGAAATCAACATGCAGATGAGACAGAGAACGAGAATATGGGTCGTAGGGTAACAAATGTTATTACCAATTCTGTGATGGATGAAAACTGTAAGAACCATTAAAACACACATGGTAAAATCTGCTTTTATTTGTTCCGAAACTCCCTTTCTGCATTTCCTCACGCACAGCTTACTGTTTGTTCTAACTTGTTTGCTGCATGTAAAACATATGCCATTCATAATGTGGGCAACCAATAGGCAATGAGTTGTCTATAATGCTGAAGCCCAAAAGTCATCTGGTCTTTAGAAAATGTGCCATTTCAGCCTACTATATGTCAAGCCCATATCCTGAGCAGATGAAGACAACCAAGAATTACTGCAGGATAATTTGGCAGCAAAATAACCTAAGAGGAAAGATTTTAAGTCAATAAAACTGGCAGAGTAGTACATTTCTCTATAACACGCATACAGACAATGTTATTCTGTAACCATGTTTGGGAGCCAGGAAAATAAATGTTGAAACAAGGCTCTGCTTACTTCACAATTCCAAAAATCACCAGTTCACTCGAGTGCTCACAGTGAACATTAACCACATACTCCACCCATGATATAGTGCAGATAATATAAGCTGCCGCCTAAATATTACTGCACCATTACACTGTTATAGATTTCTACCTGTAGTGTGAAACCATCAATGGCCTTCTAATGACATGATGATGATAGAGCCGGGACATAGTTTCCATTAATTCATCATTCTATATTCTCTTCCACAGCTTCCAGAGACCCTGCTAATACAGACATCATCTCCTGTCCCACGCACATAATAAAGGCCTGTCAGATCCACAGCGTTATTAATTAGCACTTCTCTGAGGTGAAATTCAATCAATTGCGGGGCCCTCTGATAGCTTTTTAGCAGGTTATGCAAATCAAATGTGACCAAGCCCTGTCGCCGCCACGGTGGCCGTTAAGAAGAAAACCTAGCCTCACTGCACAGTCACTCCTCAGACTCCTCGACTCCTCCTCCTCCTCCTCTTTCTCCTTCTCTTCTTGCTCCTGTCACAGTGCTAGCACATTCATTACTTTAACATTTGAGCTCTCCTAGCTCTGATAGCATCAGGGAAGGGTGAGAAAGAGAAAGGGGGGTCTTAATGTTCATTTAATTAGAATTAGACATATGGCGTATGGAGCAGAGAGGGTGACAGGCCTTGCAATGACTCACCTAAGGGGAATGGAGAGGCAGCACTCAGACACCATGAGATCATGCGAGTACAATAATGGATGGAAGGAGCTATTTGATTTGAGTGGGTTGACAACATGCTTTGAGTTAGTATGGATTTCTGTATAATAACAGGCTTAACCAAGCAAATTGAACACTAAACCAACAAGAGAGTCCTAATACATTATTGTTCAAGTGCAGCATGCGGATTAGTTGGTTTCTATAGTTCTTTAGCAATAACAGTCTGAATTCCTAAGGACGCCTATCCCTGCTTTTACACTCTTTTGTTTCTGCAAAAAGGAAAAAAAAATCCTTTAAAACGATTCGGTAAGATGAAAAGATACTTCTCCTGTGATTGCAAAAAGGATTTTAGCTTTGGCTACTGTACAGTCATACATCATTGCAAACGCACACGTACATGAAAGCATCTAAGGATGAGGACAGCTAATGGCTCCAAAATATCTCCTCGGAACCTATTCATTTTTCATGTTACCATAAAAGGACTGTCTGTGGCAAAGCTAACGGCGTCGGACGCTAATTGATCTGCGCCTTTAATGTGTGTGAAACAAGGGAGTGCCGAGCAATGCTGCAAAACTGTCATCTCAGCCTTTTTCCTCTAATGCAGCCATAAATCCTGTAGCCGTCGCCCCCTCAGTCAGATGTTTTCATTACTACCATATCAGTTTTATTGAAATTACTGCCATCTGCATGTTTCAATAATTGTAGGTCCTCTAAAGCTGTTGTAGCAATTTTAAAAAGGGGGAGGCCCCCGCTCTGCATTCTGGATCAATTTTCTGCTCTCGAGGGACAAGAGAGGGAATGTGCTATTGGAAAAGGCACAGAGGCCCTGATAGATTGTGTGGTTACCCCGTGACGGAGACAAACAGTTTAATCCGGTGTAAATCGGCAGGCGCAGACTGAGATTGTTTTATACGGAGATGTAAATTGTATTGTCAAAATCAGTCATCTTCCAGGTATGGGGCTTAACAGGAGCCACTTTAGAATAGGAAAGACAAACGCTTATCTCGCTCTGCAAACCCTGGGGGGAGGCATGGAGCCACCTGGAGCTAGCTCTCGCTTTTGTGAGGACATAACACCGTCAAATGAGAGGAAGCACAAATACCTGCTGAATAAGGTGTTTGGGATTTATCAAAGCTGAAAACTACGACACAAATTTGTACATGTTGCCGGCGCTAGTGTAGGCTCTTATCATTTCACTGTAATGGGATCCCAGTGCAGCACAAAAACAAACAACACCACAAACCTAATATAATAGACAGTATGAGACTGGGAGGTTACACCGCCAAGGTAATGCATGTGTTCCTCCTGTTTGAATTATCTATGGTCTATCTATGCATAATGCATACTGGGATGGGTCCCATTATTACGGCGTAGCCGGGCAAATGAAATATCCCTGGAGTTTTCTTGGCGACACAGTCCACTAAATCAATGCAGCACTTTGATAAAGCTGTGTGTCTAGATAATAAGTCAGCAATAACTACTTGCAATCATTTCATTAGGTACAGTATGGATGATACAGTTAGGGAAATGAGAAAAAGAGGGTTGAGTCTCTAATGTGGAAAGTGCTGGCTCCGTGTCTGTGTGTGTGTGAGATGGAGAGAGTGAATATGTGGACTGTGACTGCACCAGGCTCGTACTGTTTTGCCTTCGAGTTTAGGCCCGTGTGCAATGTTCCTGTATGAAGCATGTGTGTTTGGTGTGTGTGTGTGTGTGTCTATGTTCGGTGTGACTGGGACTAGACTGATGAGGCTTTAGTATATCTGTCAGGCACAGTTTGGGGACTGGAGGAGTAGGCGTGCAGGAGCCACTGGCCATACATCTCTATTACACTGGATGGTCACCACAGTGGCCAGCTGTTTATTCTCATTAGCTCACACGTTGGCTGTCCAAACAGTCTCTGCAGCCTTCCGCAAAAGCCAACTCCACTGTCGTCCGGTTCAAGCCAGTCCAAAACAGATGTTGTCACATCTGAAGCATGTTTTTTTTATTACTATTTTTCATTCAATGTGGATTTTTTCTTTTTACAGTTAGTATATTGGAAAAACCTGCACTGCAAAAGCACAGAGAGCAGAGAGAGAAAGTGTGATCGGCAAAAATCAATATTGATGATCAATTCCACCGTACAGCCACTCAATAATTCCTCCCATATTTCCCCTGCCCGAGCTGGTGAAGAAATAGCAGCTTTTGGATACAATATCTGTCTTCCACATTACAATACTTGTCGGTTGTGTGCTGAAAATGCAGCCGTGTGACAGTGAGGCAGAAGAATTAGCAGCTTCTCTTGGTGTGGGATATGAGAGAAAAGGCTGCTTTTTCATAGCGGTGCACAGACAAGGCTGCAGTGAGAAAAGCTAATGGCTATGATTAATGACAAAGGGCCAGAGGAGAGCCGGGACACAGACGCTACATATATCATCCTCTCCCATCAGTCTGTGCACCTCCCAGGACCCTCTCGGCAGAGGGAGGGGAGGCGGGGGAGTGGGGTGGGGGGGAGATGGAGGGGAGGGATGGGGAGGAGAGGTGGGGGGGTTAGAAGTGAGAGTGAGAGAAAGAAAAAGAGAGGAGGAGAGAGAGAGTTATCTACTCCCAGTCCTTTACACACAGGAATTGCTTCTCTCTTCTTGGGAGAAAGTGAAAAAAAAAACAAGTGACAAAGAGGTGATAAGGTGAACAAGAAAATGGCGTGTAAAATAACTAGGAGATATTCTGTGAGAGAGGAAGAGAGAGGGGGAAAAGGGTGATCGTTCCTGATTTCAAGCAACTTGACTCTTCACATGCCGAAGCCACATTTCCAAGGTCTTATCTGCCATATGGTCGGCCCTGTTTAGATGATTTATTAGGTGAGGAAAAGCGCACTGATAAATTTTACTGTGTTTCCCTGCATAGGCAACCCGTGGTGTCAATAACAAAACTCAGGCGTCTTTAATGAAAACTTTTAGTACCGAAAGGGTAACCATCTATTTATGAGTCACTATAATATTACACCGGCAAACAGAAATTATCTGTGCTTCTCACGCACTCTACAAAGAAAGGCCTGAATTGGAATGGAGGGGGGAGAGAGCAGATCATATCCATATGTCAGCAGCTCCCAAGCACCCTGCATTTAACATGGCGCGGGTGTATTTCTGCTTAATTGAAGCATTCAGCTGTTTACAGCTCACACAAAAACAGCAAGGGTTTATTTATGGCCAATTATAGAGTAGTGTTTTGAGTGAAGGAGGCCCATTACAGATTCCAGCCCTTTTGATTCTAATTAGTCACTGTGTTCAGGTTTTTGGTTTACATGCCTGATTTACTGGGGGGTAGGCGGTGGGGGTGAGAATTAATTTCCTATTAAACAACATATGCCCGTTACTAAATCAGGCAAAAGCTTGCTGAGAAACAAGACATGAAAACAATAACTGTGGAGCAAACTACACTTAGTGCTGCAGTGTTTACACTCTGTTTTTTATGTGCAAAAATGAAGAAATAAAAAGATAGGGCTATAGGAAGAACAACAATCTGGCTTTTTTTTGTAGTGCACAGAATAAATCTAGTATTTTTGCTAATGTCATAGGAACCTAACACATAATAGACTGTCATAACAAGATGATTCAACCATATATAAATTTTTGGCAAAATTTTCACAGACTGACTACAACTGAGCGCTATTCAAAGGCATGTTTGTGACTGCAAATGTAAAGACTCAATAGTTTTCCTTTCACTGCCCTCGCCTTATAAACTGACGACATGTGTTAGCTATTCATTACATGAAAACGGTTTGCCAAACATGTGCCGACAGCTTCCCAACAATGAACTGTTAATTTGCAACTAAATGGGAGTCCAGTGCGCATTAAGATTTCATTTGCAAACCAAAGCGGGCCCTTTGAAGTACAAATATCCTACATTTAACAAGTTAGAGTCACAAAGGTCACAGAGGACAAAAGGGACCGATTCGCAGAGGCAATGTCAATATGTTACTTCAGTTCTTAGGAGCCACCGGTTGTCATAGCGAAACAATGACCCGCAGCAAGGCAAACAAAATGTAATGGCACAGAACAAACATTAAATTAGAACCAACATGTAATTACTAAGAAAAGAACAGAATAAAAATAACTGATGCTTAAGATTTAATGCTGTTCTCTTGTTTTATGATCAATGGATAACCAACGCTGTTCTACTTTGTTCCTCTCTTAAAGCTTTTTGACTTATTTATGGTGACTGTGTAGCAATTAATATTGCACAGGCTGCATTGTCATTTTTCAAGCCATTTCCCAGGAAATGTTCTACACCCCGTAATGGCCCCTCTAACGCTGTAGCTGTCATGTCCTGGACAGCTGCATTTTTACAAGACAAACTCAGACACGTCACACTCATCTCTCTGTGGACTAACTTGCTGCTCATTGCCACACAATAAACACACACACACACAGAGAGACACAGACCCACACTGAGGCCATGGCCAGCAGCTGTTAATAGCTGCATGGAAAACTTTGATTAATATTTCACCCCTTGTTGCAGGGCTGCTGAGCAAATGTCACCTTCCTAACATTGTCCCGTGGAACCTTTTCTTTCAGGGACCCCACGTTGCCAGGTGGAGATGATAAATCTGCTCGAAGGATCCCCCAAAAACCTCATCAGGCTAATTACAGTGTAGCCATGCAGCTCTGATGTATGTCTATGTCTGTGCCTGTGTTCACACATGTTTAGGTGGAGGCTTGGATTGAAGCCAGGTTAGCAGTGCCGGAGCACGGCGTGCTATGAAAAGAAATTGAGACCTCAGGTTTCAAATTAACCAGCTCTCAAGCAGAATTCAAATCGCTTCCCTCGTGTCCATTTCTCAAGCTCAATGTACTTAACAACCCCCAAGCGTTGGTCAACCCTTCGAATCAGATTCAGCAGGTGATATTTGGTCCACCTCAGGGGAGAGAGTTTGGCTGTGATACACAGCAAACATAGGCATGAAGGGTGTGAAAACAAACTTGGCTGACACACCTGGATGTAAACAGTCCTGCTCCGTTGAGAATTGCTCGTCTTTTCAAACTGTTGTTGTCCCTTAATTGGAGGGACAAGGTGATAGATATCTTGAATAACAACATCATGTACTGTTTCACAAGTGACAAGAAATGTGACATCATGTTGAAACACAGCTTGTGCATATAATAAGAAGTAAGAAAAAAAATGTATGACACAACTTGTGTACATTTTACATGGAATGAATCACTTAATTTGCATAAAGATACACAAAACACCTATTTAGCCTATATAAGTCCAAATGCACATGTGAGTGCAGAAAAGCTGAAAAGGGGTGAATACACCTTTAATGAGCTTTGTTATATTTTTATTCTGCTACTTTAAATCACAGGTAATGGGTAAATACTTCAAATGATGGACTGGAGCCACTGTGCTAATATTGCGTTATTAATAATAACCTGTTTGCCTCCATCTGCTCCCACAGACTGAACGTGACAACTGAACCAATAATACCACAAAGACATGTGTATCAGAGAAATATGAGCATATTTGTGTCATCCCACACCTTGACGTGTACACTGCCGCATGGCACAGCTTCTCTGTCAGCTGTTGTCTTTTGTTTCCACACACTTCACACTGGTTGCAGCACCTGTCTTTGCCACTCCTCTATGAAGACTGCGCAGAAGGATAGAGGATGGAGAAGGTGTGTGTCACCTGGGGCCCTCTGACTGAGAAAGGCTGTCATGCCCATCACTGCCCCAGCAGGCCCGCCAATCACATACAGGCAGGCCCACGCTGAGACAAGGCCACAGAAAACAAGCAAACAAGACAACAATCGACAACATTCTTTAAACACGCTTGTCATTCTCCTCTGAGAGATTTCCATTTCAGCTACTTAAGCGGCACATGAAAACACGACAGCCATTGCCGGCAATCTCTAAACACAACTCTGGTGTTCTCCCTCCTTGGAGATATTACAGATTTCCAGCCATTTAGCAGAGAATGAGAGGCGTCTGCAGATTGAGGGGATTGGTGCAGCACACGTTGGTGTGTCGCAGCCTGACTGGGTTGAGCGCAGTGTGCCATGTCATTTTTGGGCGCGCTGTTGCTCAACATCAAGAGAAATCGATGGCGTCTCCACAGGGGCAGGGAGGCCTATGGAATAGAGGAGCTTCTCAGGTCTGTTTGAACTCATTTTCTTTTCTGGGCGGTTGCCCCCTCGCTCAGCCCCCTAAGGCATCTCCCTCACAGCAGGCCCTGACAGCTTGACACATTGACAGCTGCCGCTGAATGACAACTGATTTGTACAAATTTCAAGCCTTATAAATCTACCTGTCACAACAAGAGCATAAAAGAGCTCGGACCCAGCAGGTAATTCGGAAGTGGTGGGGGAAGAAGAAAAAAAAGCCTGCCTCCTCCTCCTCCTCTTCCTCACTGCTGACAGCCTGGTCTGAGAGGGAAAAAGGAAAAGATAGGAGATAGAAAGTAAAGAAAAGACAACATGGCTCTTTTTCCTATCCTGCCAGTATACCGCGATCCTCTCATCAGGTCCACTTTGAATAAGAACTGGCAAAACCATTTTCTTGCCGTCAGCTGATCAATTCTCTCATTTAGAGATTATAAAGACTGAAAAAGCAAAAGTGCAATTTTGTTTTACACCAGCATTAAAGAAGATCACCTGCTACTCACACGATTATCACATCAGTCTGCTTTACAAATCTCTCACTGGGTAAATGAGCAGGCTCTTTTTACGGTATTTAAACACTATCCAATACTGCACTGCTGTAGTGCCCCTACCATCCCACCCCCGCTTTTCTTCTCTAGGTAATGGCAGACCTGGCGGGCAAGGCCTATAGCGGCAATAAATCCTCCTCTGGAGTATATCTTATAGCTAGATATAAACTATGAGAGACAGGGGCAGGAGAAAAATCAATAGAAGTGACAAACAGAGAAAATGGTTTATAATTCTAAATGAGTTATCTTTCTCATTTTTAAAGGCATGATGGTTTGTCTGTCCGGGCAAATAACAGCAATTCACCACCACTTATTTACAAATGTAAACATAGTTGCAAAGATGATGCTTCTGTAAATTTACTTACTTCACTGCTAAAAACCTTCTTTAAATTACAAAAAAAAAGGAAATGGAGTAAAATAAAATATGTGACATCCTGCAGAGATGTGGCTATTATTGCTGTTGCTTTCCTGTAAACAGCTCTTTAAGATTAAATACAGTACAGAAAAAAAAAACTCTTCTTGACTGTGTTTGGCTTCACTTTAAGTTAGAGTGAGAGGCAGATGGGGTGATAATAAAGAAGAGGTCATCCAGCTTCTCCGTTACAACTCATCCATGCTGGGCTCGGCATGCTCCCACTGTTAAACAGGAATCACATAACTGACCGATGACACTTCTTGTACTTGTTTACCACTGGTTGTGATGTGTGTCGGATTCCTCCAGGCAATGACTGGGACCAGACTGAATCTGCAGAGCAGGCTCTTCATGTGAAACTGCACTGTTTGCATGCAATCTGACAGTTAGTAATATGCATTTTGCGGAGGGGCATGAGTCATTAAACTAAGATTGACTGCCACAATTATCAGCAAGTCAGCGTACAACAAGCACTGAGCAGATGCACATTTCAGCTGAGAGTGTGGATCCTTGAATAGCTCTCAGAGTGGGTGTATGAACTCGGGTCTATGCAGAGGAGAACAACTCCCTGCTTACCTAAACTCACCGACTTCAGTATTGTAGAACTTTCCGTTAATGCTCTCCTATTTGCAAGTAGGCAAAACACTCTAATCCTCCATTTGTGTGTATTCATCCCTGTCCTAAATGCGCCCTTCCGCACTCTAACCCTCAAAGACCCTTCGCTACGTGCAGCAAGTGACCCTGCTGTTTGATTAAGACCTAGCCCACTGCTTTATCCCTGGACAGGACCCCGGCTGGGCCAAAAAGCACGAGTTAAGCAGAAGGATTATGAGTGCCACTCCCATCGAGGCAGTCAAACTGTCACACAAGATCAAAGCGCCTCCCAGCTACTCTCAGTCATTTAAGGCAGGTGTCCTCTCATATTTTAATGCTGGGACAAGTGCACGAACTCAGCTATTGAAAAAAAAGTACCGGAGGACTGTTTTCTTCTACAATCAGAATCCCTGTCATGCTTTATCTGTGGAATCTGTGTCTAGTAAAACATGCAGAGTGCAATGTGTAAAGCTGAACAGGATTGGTATTTATAACTCAAACTTTTTCACATCAGCGTAACTTCATTTTAAAAATTTTGCGTTCATTTTAAAAATCAAGCAAGTCACTACAATGTATTTATTCCTCCACAGTCTAATTTTAATCATTGTATTACAAAATGTGACTCATGACCTCTATATTAAATGCATTTTAGCACAATATTTGAGGAGAGTCATAATAAATGACAGCATTCTTTATTTAAGCAATAGTCAGGCTTGTAATGTACTACAGATTAACTGTCAAATTCAAACAGGCACCAAATATGTATAATTCATTTCAACATACAATGAAACAAATGGATGTGTTTCGACCAGCTGCTATTTACCCAAAACAAAACAGCTCTGGAGCAATAGTCAGATGTTTTTACTTTGAGATCACAGCTGATGACAAGAGTCCTGTTATGTCTTGATAATTTGGGAACACTGGCACGATAAGCATCTGTGCCGTAAATAAGTGAACACAGACTCTGGTATGACACTTCTCCAGCGGGAAGACAGCCAAAACTCAACATGTCCCTCAAGACCTCCCAAATACGACTGGCACAAAATCACATCTTTCAGCGCCCCGAATCATCGCAGAAAGCAGCAAGGTGGAGAAGAAGGAGGAAGAAACGAAGGAACTAAAAGCAGAGATAAAGAAACAAACTGATAAAATGTACAGAAATATATAACCAGAGGGATTGAGCGAGAGGGTGATAGAGAGGCCTGCCCAATAGTCACACAATCATTAAAGGCACTGAATGGTTCTTATTATGGCATCTGAAGCCCAGCTGGCCTTGGATCCAGCAGGTCGGCTGTAGTTCAGCTGAGGGTCTTGTGATCTGGGGTGTGGGGTGGATGGGAGGGACTTGGCTCGAGCAGGAGGAGCTGGGACTGAGGGGGCTTGGTGGGGCAAAAGGGATGACGGATGGGCCTAGGGGTGAATGCCAAAACCATAAATCCAACCTCAGGCTGACCCCAAGTTCCAATAAAGTTTATTTACATTTTCACATTGCGTCCACCTCTAAAACGTCTATGTTTAGACATTTCAAAGTAGCGTGACGCGCCCATCTATCTTTCCACCAAGCTCTCGCAGAGGACAGCGAGCCGGGGCTGGTTTATCCCACCCCGACCTGACAGACAGTCAGCTCATATCCTCCTCTGTTCAAAGATCGCTCAAAGGATCTTTTATTAATTGTGGGTTTATGAAAGGAGTTTCTATTTATATTATCCGGCAGTCGCCTTTTGCAGCTCGCCTGCTGAGCTGTGAATATGCTTTGAGGCATTTAAGGACTTTTAACTTTCTTCATATTGTGTTTGATATCTTTCCCACATGTTATTCCCAGACTCATTTACTAATGTTTATTTGCATTGATTTAAGCCTTTATTTAAAGATTAAATTAGATTAACTGGCAGACATTGGCAGTAAAGTACTAACCACAGCATCACATTTCCTACTGTGGGGTGTCATGGGGATCGTGTCTATTTACACTTCCATCCCTCTAATGATTTTCATTCAGAAATCAGTTTAGTGTTTACTCTCATCAGTCCTGTCTGAGATTATTCCTGGCAACGATGAACACAAAACTACTCAACTGTAATTAGCAGTAGCAACAATTTGCTGTTTTACTGCCAAAACACAAAACAAAAAAGCCTTGGTGTGGTTTAAAAAAAAAAAAAAAAAAAGAATAAGAGAAAAGGAAAAAAAAAAACGTACCACGCCAAGAGAGCTCACATGCTTTTAACTCTTTTCTTCTGTTTGTGAAAAGCGAAATAAATAAATAACTAAAGGCAACATCCTGCCGTTTCACTTTCCTGCAGCTCCTATACACTGCTCTTTTTGATGTGGGCGCCTGTTGAGAAACCTTGTTTGGACAGCCATGGGGTGGAGCTGCCAGGCTTATAAGTCTGCCACAGAACACAGGCGCACACAGGGCAGCCCGCAGGGGTCCTCTCATCGGCAGAGGGAGGGGATTCTACCACCTTAGCGGGTGAGAAAGGCACAGTATTATTACACCCCATCAAGGAAACTCCAGCTGACAATAAATCCCTGAGTGCTTTACAGTGCAGACAGTGAGCATGGAAGAGTGCCACTGAGTGTGAGGGGAGGAGGGAGAGGAGACAAGGAGATGAGGGGAGGGACGGGGGAAGAGGACTATCCCTCAAAAGGCCATAAAGCCTTCAGGCTGTCATTCAAGGCAAGAGCCATGGCAACGGAAAGTGTTTGGAAATTCTTTTTTTTTTTAACAAAAAGATTTTCACCACAGCTGATGTGTCACACTTATTGCATTCCTTTTAAGGCTAATAAATGTCCAATTTCACTAGGAAATTATAAAATAAAAGAGCTCGGTTTTATCGATTTGTTTTTCACAAGCTTCGCTGAATGCTTTTTGTCTTCCAAATGCATGTCAACATGTGCACAATACTAGTTTTTCTGCCCAGTAATTTCATTCTACTGTTAAAAAAAGAAGATATTACAATGGAAAACAATGTACGGCGCGGTTGGCTACAGGCAAAACCATTACTCGAAGAGTGTCCTGTCAGAAAAATCTGCCAAGAGCTAAAAGAAAAATACACATTTAAAATAATCACTGATGATTCCGGGCTAGTTCTGTGGTGGAGACGGCGCTGTATGGCCTTGTGTGAGAAAACAGGGAACATGCCTAAGTTATTACTGCAGGAAGGCAATCTGTCAAAGCCAGGCTGTTCTGGCATAGCCAATACCACTGGTGAGATCAGAGAGTCAGATTCTGCTTGCAATTACTGCTAAAGGACCTTGGATGCAGGCAGCCTGCTATCAATTATTTCCCTGGCCCTAGACACTTGGAGCTGTCAAAGCCCTACTGTCTTCTGTTTTGTAACAGAGGGCCCTCAGAGACTCAGAGGAAGCCTCGCCTCTCTCCGACAGCAAGGGAAGATAGTTTGTGTCATTAAGTGGCGCTATTATGGATTCACACACTCTTCAGAGTATGTTTTTCTCCTACTTTTCTTGCTCTTTCCAATCTGTTATTGTACTATACCATGCCACCTCTCTTGCTGTATCCGTTTCTCCCGCTCACTCACCCCATGATGAGTGGATTAAAACTAAAAAGAGAAGACAGACCACGAAGAGAAGTGTTCTGGCTGACAGCTCTGACCTGAGTATTTATGGTGAGGCTCTCAGCTCTGATATTCACCCCGGGTGCTTTATGTGCACTGCATACCACCCCTCAAAGGGTACATCGAATCCCATGTGTCTGGCCGAACACTTCCACGCTCTGACCAAACAGTCCAAAAAAAACTGATGCAATAATAATTAGCAAATTAAACAAACAAATATGTTTATTTCCCTAGTCTCACTTTTCAGTTACCCCAAAATTAGAATGATGAGCTGATTTAGCAATAGCTTGATATGATATAAGTGAAATTTACATATGCTCTATTGTGCCACTTATCCAACTGCGTTTTGCTTTGCATCCTGCCTTCCTTGTGGAATAAAGGATAGACAAGGATAGATTAATCATTTTTCCACAGGATGACATTACTTTGGCCCACTCAGCCCTGAGCTGTCCCCCAGGGCAGGCCCCTGGATCATCCAGGACCGGAGCTTTGGCACCAAATGACAGATTCCCCCCTGCAGCCCCTGCCAAGTTCCAGGACCTTATCACTGAAAATTACATTCTTATGGTAAGCAAATGTGCTCTAAAGCAATACTGCAGTTGCCAGTTGCATGAAACTGTCAGCGAAGGGAGGAAAGGTCATTTGCTGTGTGGGTTTCTGCAAGTAAAATATGGCACGTAGTGTGTATGTGTGTGAGTGTGAGTGTGTGTGTGTGTGAGAGAGAGAGAGTGGATGTATAAGTGTACACACACGCACCGAGCTGGGAGAACTGGGGTTCAAGGGATGATAGCAAGGTTATTGTCATATAAGCTCCTCAAGGTCAGCTGCCATCATCAGCACAGGTATTATCTCCTCACACAGACAGCTAATGTACTGTAGCTTTGTCCTTGAAAAGGAAGCCAGTCAAGAGATGGTCAGACCCTTTTTATTTGCTTTGCTTGGATGAGTTTGGACTAAAGACTTTTACATGTGTCTACTCCTTGGTTTGAAATGAAAAAAAAAATTTAAAAAAAAAAAACCCGTTATATGAATTATATTTATGTCCAAAGTTACACCAGAGACCTTGATAGTGTGAAAAGAGAATTCTAACGTGCTGGGTAGATAATAAAATGGCTGCAGTTTTTTGAGATAGAGACAGTACAAATGGAAAATGATCTAATCCAAGATGCTTAACAGGTTAATTAACTGGTCACCTCCATCGTTTCCCTCATTTTAGTCAAAGAGAGGCAATAAAATGTACTGAAACATGCTCCAATGATGCGTTTCACTTCACCAAACTAAAATATTTACCATCATTGACTCTCAAGAACAACTTTGTGTATTAACTATAAGAAGAAAAATCAGCTGAATCAAGTTTTTCTCTGATACACACAAACAAATATTTTGTCAATTTCATCATCCTCTTGGAATAAGATGCTAAAAAACCCCACCAATACCAGCAATTGATGTTGACAAAACTGAAAGAGGAGTGTCAGTCAAACCCAGGTAGCTTTTTAAATTATACTGAAGAATTATGACAAACACGGAACAGGTGAGAGGATTCAATTTCACCTCACCGATTGATACCAGGTATTTGTTTTCGTAGGGAAATTAAATTTTTGCTTAAAGCCAGTGATTTCCTTTATCTCCCTATTCTTCAGTAGGCTTAGTCATGCACGGAGAAGGTGCTCAGAACTTTCCAAATATACTCAGAGATTGGGGAGGAACTCGCTCTGTCAGAAGCTTTTGTGAAGGGTTTACAGCTTAAACCCGTTGCCCTATACACCGGTGACCCCTTTTCCCCTCCGACTCAAGAGTTTCTCCTAACATCAAACTTGGGATTATCTTTTGATTTCCTTTTAGGTGAAAAGAGTTCCTAAGTCCACAGCTGTGGGGTCTGACAGACAAAAGGGAGGAGGAGGAGGAGAGACTGTTAAGTCACCATATTTATCATGACTGGGTTACCTCTCCTGTCAGAACCTTTTTTCCTCCACATGCTAATTGGCAATATCTTCCACACTCTTTCAAACCTGCAACGCCTCCCGTTTCCCCCCACATCCAACCGGCAGTACGCTCCTTTTAAAACCCGCTTTTCCCTCTTCCTTCTCCCCCTCCTCTTCCCTGCTTACCCCAATACAGAACCCCTCTCTCTGGCTCGAGGCTGTCCCTCTCCGGGGGAAGCGAGGTCTGTCAAATCAAGTCGAAAGCCTATTAGCATGCTAATCCACAATAAAAGCTCAAGATCTCCTGGGCTATATTTGTCACTTCCCTTAGGTGCAATCAGACATATAAGGGGTGTTTATAACATACAACCAAATTTAACTGATTTGCTTTCATGCTAGACTGTATTTGGGATGATCAGACACACAACAAATCCAGTGAAGAGGTGGACTACTTAGAAGTGGATGCTCCTTGAAATGCTCACAGAAATAAATTAGTAATGCATCGAGTGTGTCAGTTAAAAGTGTGGTTGCTGCAAATTCAGTAGCATTCATGGCAGCGCTACAGAAAGCGAGAAGGGTCAAATAAAGCCAAGAGGAGTCATCGTAATTCTTATGCAGACCCAAAGCTCAGGGAGGTTCTTTACTGACAGCACCGGTCTTGCATCTACGCCAAGATTCATAACTACATCCACATCTGTAGCTCTATAAAACCTTTTTTTTTTTTTTTTTTTTAAAGCTAGCACGACTGGCATCAAGATCTGTGGAAAAAAGTGGTTGGACATAAAACTTTAAAAACAGCCATTCAGATGAAATATATAACGTTCAAAACTTATCATTATGTAATTTGGGGAAGATACGCTGTAAATTGTTCATCATACATCCATGTATTAATACCTATACACCATCTGAATTATGACAGCAATTATCAATTTACGTCAGAGAAATAAAACCTATATATACGCAGGTGATCGTGCGTGCCACAGTAAACAAGATTTTGATGATCTCGTCGATACATATTTGCCATTTTTCTTCCAAAGCCAGCTCATCTTCCTCTCCAGTGATAAATATTCCATGCATCTCAATTCATCATCTATTTTCTGAAACCCTGACGCAGATATGATGAGAAATATAATGCAATGTGTCTGGCAGTGGCATTAACTTTTAAAAAAACTTCTCCTGTTTCGCAGAGAGCGCCAAGCATGGCTTGCACATAGGGAGATCAGAGAACATGGCCGCTGTGGTTCGCCTGCTACCATCAATCAGACCCCAAATGGCTTCCCTGACACCACCACTACTCATTTTCCAGTATGCCTTATGTGGCCACCATCTTGAAAAGAGCAAGGGGGGTGGGAAACGGTGAGGAGGAATGGTGCATTTCGAAGAAAGGGGGCAGAGACGTGAGCTAAAACCGCTGCCAAAAGTCTCCCAACAATAGGTTTCCAAACACATCATCTGCAGAGGTTGGGCTGGAGATGTATTCCAGGTGCACACCAGCATCAAGTGAGTGAGTTCTCTTGTCAATACTGTGCTGTATGTTTGAAATTTCTGACACATGCTCGCCCCTACCTTACCCCTCCCTCGCTAATGCCATCCTCCCTCTTCACACTCCTCTCCATATCTTCACTCGTCTCTCATTTCTCCCCCCACCTCCTCCCTTGCGTGTGCAGAGGCCAGAGTCAAATTTACAACAACTGTCAAAGTCAGGGATGACAGATAAATTAATCTTCTCTTCATGAGTTTACATCCCAGGCATCTGGGCTGCTGATCTGGCCCCTAACAAGCGCAGGGTCTCAGCGAGCTGTCTTTTAAAGCTGATGTTTTCATGGCCAGAGATGAATTACCCTGTCACGAGAATCTATTTATACAGCAGTTAGAGGGTGGGGCTCTGGATGCAGGACAGCGTGATTTCATGGGTTAAGGTCCCCTTGAAGCATCTGTTAAATCTGGTTTTGTCAGACACACGTCAGCACCAGGTCCGTTTTTAGAGCAGTTTTTGTTATAGATTTTCTTCATACATACAGACTTGCAGAATTTCTTTTTTTTTTTCCCCCAATCAGACTTCTGGCTGTCTTGCCCCTTATGAACATTCATCACAACACAGATCCAAAAGTAAACTTCTCTTTGATAGAGGCTCCATTAGTGAAATTACATTACTGTAGAGTGTAAAAGCATAGAGAGCAAATGTAAATTCACATTCATCATCCCAGAGTCAGGGAAGAGATGGAGTACAGGGGATGAAGTTGCCCCTGTGGATCATGGACCCATTATCCAACTCAAACAAATCCAGTGGCTGTAAAATCTGAGTCCCACAGGCACTAAATGAGCCCTAACTGACAGACAGGTGTATTTTGACAAGGCATGAGAGCTTTTTCATTTACAGGTTACAATCATGGAGTATATTTTTAGGGGGCTATTTTAGTAATCAACATGAAAGCATCAGACACGGGAATGCAGAGCAGAACAAGAAAGTATTGATGTATCTTTTAGACTGTCCAAATCAACTGATATTCTTCATTTTTAGACATTTTAAATTCGGGGAAAAAATCTCAGATAGCCTAAACGTACCAAGTGCATTATGAAGTATTAGGCGATAAGGTCCAAAACTCAGTATCTCAAGCTTGGATTCATCTTGATTTTTCTCTGAAATGTTGGAGAAAAACACTCAAATGTGATTCAAACATGCTTTTTTTAGGCGAAAGACACCTCATTTGTCATTTTGCATATTGAAAAAGTAAAACTTGGCTAAATAGTGTGGACATCTACTTTGGTCATCATTTTCACCACCAACAAGTTTAAGTCAATGTTACTGGTTATTGTCTAGGAGAAATCCAAATATTTTGAGTTTAACAGCTACAAGAAGCATCTGATGATGTGAGCCAAGCCAAATAAACAAGTGAGAGCTCTTCAAGATTTGTATCTAAAATACAATGATTTCCTTAAAGTTAGAAAATCTGCAAAAATTATCTCAACAAGTGCAGCTATCTGTCAACAAACAGTCAATTAAGAACAGCGACTACTATTCCTGGAAGTGAGCATCGAGCTAAGACGACTCCAAAGGCAAAGTATGGGAAGACCCCACAGCATAATAGTATCAATTAGGGCACTGAAACCTCCCAACAGTGAAGGATGATGGAGGAAACATACTGAGGTTGCTTTACAGCCTTCGAGTAACAGCTTGCCTTTAGTGAGTGGAGAAAAAAATCCTAAATTTATCAAGGTATCTTACCAGAGAATGTCATGGTAGCTGCTTGCCACCTAAAGCTGAACAGAAGTCGGGTGACGCTGCAGAATAATGACACTAAACATCAGAATGAATTAAAGGAGTCATACTTTCACTAAGTAATTCCAGAGTGTTCTGCAGGGTCTATTAATGTCTTTGCAATTGCACAAAATGTATGTCAATGTCACCATTGTACACAATGCAGTTTTCATTACACTACCATGGCCGGCCAACTGACAGAGAACCTACTTTTGTCAATAAGTTGTTCCCGGCCTAATGTATCTATCTCATTTAATGTGCCTCATCTCTTTATCAAATCAATGCCAGGTCAACTGACTCTTCTTTGATCCTCTACATCAGGCTGAGCACCGAATGAGGACCGACTGTTGTGAAAATTACATGGAGCTCCCACTGTTAGGAAGAAAGAACTCTTCAGGGGATGACTAAGACAGGAAACGATAATTCAAACTGGATTCTTAATGTCAACAAAAAAAACTGACCAACCACAAGATGCAAGACTTAACATTAAGGAGTCACGTCATATGACCCACATATCAAAGGAGGGCTGAAGAGCGCACAAATCGCAGGACTTTGGTCCAAGAGACTCGAGTTTGAGTCCACTGTTTTGTGGTGCTGCCACTCAATGTTAACTTTTGTTTTCTGTCGCTGTTTTCAATCACTGTTTCATTTAGTTTACACTACAAAAATATTAGGTTAAGTTTGGGCACCAAAGTCACTTAGTTAGGTCAAGAAAAAGATCATGGTTTTGGTTAAAATACACTCATTCAAATGCTTTCAATGGCTGTTTACTTTTATTTTTAGTCCCCCTTTTTTTTTTTTTTAGCATTTTCTGTGGGGGTTTGCTTTTGTTTATGCCACTTGGTTAAGATTGGGTCACAAAACCACTTGGTTAGGTTTAGGAAAAGATCATGGTTTTGGTTAACATACACCCACTATAACAGTAAACACAAAACTCCAGCTGTTTTCACTGATATGCTGACAAGTCCCACCCAATGAATAGCCCCCAACAAACGTAAGCATCTCACAATCTGTTGTAACAACATGTTTTTCTTAGTGGACCAGTGTAGCTATTACGCTGGTATGGTGCTGTGTGACGACCCACATTAATTAAAGCGAAATATCAGTGTGTGCGTATTCCGTTTAAAAGCCTGTGATCGTGGAACTACAGTTACAAAATACATAACTTGTTCCAGAAAGTGCTGATGACTTTCCTCTTTCAGTCACTCCATCGCTCTCTCTCTGCCTTTCTCTCTCTCTTTCTCATTCATCTTAAAATGGATTGCTCTGTCACCTGGACTAACACTTTACTGAGAGCAGCCATCAATACTTTTTGTCAAAAACTGCAGGCTGTGCCAGACATGTCATCAATCACCATTTACATAAAACAAAGAGCTTTCTATGACTGCCAGTCAGAGGCAGCACTGCTCTGACTTTGCTGAAGATAAAAGGAGCTGTTTCATAGGTCCAAAGAGACACAGACTGCACTCCTGGCCTTCATGTGGTGTCAGTTTCCAACCTGCTATTGGTTTGCAAATAGCAAGTAATAAATCAGATAGATCTGATCTCATCCATAAGATGCCAGGTGAGAGAATAACGCTAGACGAGCAGACAGGTTAATTTTTAAACAGATGAAAATAGAATCGATAAGAAAATTATGAAAAAAAAAGATAAAAAAGGAGGGAACTAACAAATTATAACAATCAAAACAAAAGCTTAAAGACAAAATGCAAGTGTTACATTTGACTGCTACAGCAGCATCTGTGGCGTGTCAATGTCCACCTGTGTTTGGACAAGTTCATAAGTCAAGAGATATGAATGGCATCCTCTCCCTCTCTCCCCCACCGCCCCCGGTAGACAAAAATAAGCCGGCTTTGATATGAAACACACACCAGACTGCTTCATACATTCACAGCTCCTGACACCCAGAGGAAAGCAGGATTTCATATCATTTATTTAACAGAAGAAATATGGTAATCATCCTTATAATTGTTCCCACTCCAATCCATATTTTCCAGACAAATACAGTAAGCGGGGGCCAAAAATTCTGAGATAATCTATTCAGCCGATATGGTTTGTTATTTTGGAAATAATGTATTGCATAAGCACTAAAAACCGATTCACTAGAAACTAACAAGATTTCTTCTGTTTTCCCCCCTCACCTAAGGTTTTAGGCGAAGACGCACACATGCATGCCATGTGAATGCGCATGCAAACATACACACACGCACACATAAAGAATTCAATTTGGAAACCATCATCGGAGCGCAGAGGAGAACTGGAAAGTCATATTGCTATAATGCTCAGATTATCAATCATCCTGACATTTTATTGGCTTTATCACTGTACATACCATTAAAATGATGTCTGGCCCAGATTGTCAGGGGGCAAACATTAAACAGACCAGGATTAAAATGCAGATCCCAAACACCTTTTCCCTCTGCTGCTGAAATTGCACAGGACTAGGAAGCTGACTTTGGATGTGCTGTCAGAGGAGACATCACATCAACACAGAGCTGGGCTGACGAGTAGATAGATAGTGTCACACTCAGGAAATGCAGAGGCTTCCCTCTATTTATCACACGCTGTAGTCAGTCACCGCACTAAAAGAGTGATAACAAATGAGGGGAAGAAACATCTATTAATCTCCCCTTGCACTCCTAATCAGACATCACTGGCAAACTCCTTTTGCACTAGAATGGCATGCAGCTAGCCTACTGCTCATGAAGGAACATATTAATACCAACACTTGTGCTATTAAAAGTAATTTTGGTGGCTCTGAAGCGGCGAGGAAAGCAAATATCCATATTTCAAAATATCTTGACAGTTAAAAGGTTGTTAATGGGCATTTAAATGCTAGTGCTGCTGCCAAGCTGGCAAAGAGAGCCATAAAGCAAAAGAAATGTCTCCTCTCTCTCAAAACCTTTAATCAAAGCCATGTAAAACGTATATTCAACAGTGCCGTCTGTGTACAGGCAAAAAAAGAAAGTTTTCCCCATTTTTTTTTCATGTAGTCATGAAAATATCAGTATTTAATGCATGCTATTACCTTTTTTGTATTTATGAACACATGATAGGTTTACCAAAGGAGCTCTGTGTGACAACTACAGAGTAAAATACTGTAAAAAGTTCAGTTTCTGGAAAGTAATTCTGAGTAATGTATTATATCTGTCATGTTTCCTTTTTTTATTTTGACTAAGGCACTTCATCTTTCACAACAGTATTGTAGACTTGCACTATACCATTTCTACAAACAGGAGATTTTTGGTTTCCCTCCAAATCTGTCCCAGCTGTCTCTCTTTTTTTTTTTCTTCTTTTCAGATGTTTTGGCATAAAGTCAAAATGTCCCTTACTGAAAAGTCTGATTACTCAGGTAAGAAGAAGAAAAAATGATGAATGACAGAATATACAGTGCTGATACCTGGATAAGTAACTCTTCCACAGCCTACATTATGAACTTCAGCCAATCAAAGAAACAGTGAGTGACAGTCACTGTATTTACATCCACTTAAGCAACCAGTTTACTGTCAGCTTTCACAGTCACTTGTTTTGTTGTTGGTTTTTTTCCTATGCAGAAGACATACAATGGCTTTCCTTAGTTGCAATAAAGGAATAGAGGAAGACAGTTGGCAAACATAGATTTCAGCGTGAGGCCTTCATGTTTTGGGCTGTGTGGACCTGATTACTATAATTTATCCAGACATTTTATACATGTGAACATGGATTAAAATAGGGGCTATCTCTCAATTTTCCCGATTCTCAATATCAAGACACAACAATATGTTTTGACAGACTGTTAGGACAGTAGCTTACTAATGCCATAAGCAGTCCCAAGATTGTGAGCTAATAACTACAAGAACTGCTACAACTGAACTCAGGGCATGTTGGGTTTATGGCTAGATTCGTATTTTTGGAAAAGACTGATCTTAATAGAAAAGTACATCATATTATAAGATCCCAAGTCGGGCTCCAGTTCAGAAGGTGCCAGTAAAGCGCCATAATGCCCACTGTCAACTGTCATAAAACATCAGAAGTAGCTATGAGCTATGTCAGCTTAAACCAATCATGTATTTGTAGATGATTGCTACAATGGATGAAACAATAATTAAAAAAACATTTTCTGACAAGAATATGTTGATGAAATGTTGTTAATACAAAGTTGCTACAACTGACAATTGCCCACTTTGATTTTTGTGTGAAGAACCAGATGATTCACTTAGACAAATTTAAAGTGTCTCTTCTATTTGTTGTGTTTACATTCTGTTTTTTTTCTCCTTTATAACTTGTTTCTGAACCGTTTCTTTTTGTTGTTTTATTTTTACCCCCAAAAGCTGCAGCAGACCATTCCGCATGTTGTAGTTGTTGTCCAGAATCTACAGCATTCTTTGGAACTTGCAGTTTACCGTAGAAAAACAAGCACTGTGACATTTTCTAAATTCTGGCATCGACTTAGAACTGTCTGTTCCTGTGCCATCACTAAAATTAGCGCCATCGGCATACCTTGGAGGAGGAACAGTTTTGCCTAAGATCAAAGATGAAGAAATGGCGCTGGCACTAAGTCAACCCTAAATTTAGGGAGTTTAAAGAAAAAAATATGCAACCATTACAATGATCGTTCTGTTTAGATTTTGTCCGTTGTGTCCGTCATGTGATGGGAAACTGGCACAGTTTTGCTGTCACAAGAGATTTTTTAATTGATATTTCATAAACTTCTTGGGGTCGTGGCAGCTGAGGAACAGCTGCAAACATATATTCTCAAGACATATCGCTTTTGGACAGCCTCATATCCATTATGTTAATCAGAAGTTTGACTTTTAGATGGTGCGGTTACTTCTACATGTGACAATATTTCAGTTTTTCAATGTTTTATTAACATAAAACATCATAAAAATATCCAAGTGGTAAGAAATGATAAAACGGCACGGATGGACTGACAGTATATCAAAGCAAGTAATAAACACAAATCATACAGTTTTATTCTTCTGAGAATGAATGCTTCACTGTGCTCTAGATAAGAAGAGGATTCAGATGGACAAACCCAAAGGTCTCATGACAAGACACAAGATTTTCTGTGTATGGTATTTCCTCATAATGTCATCCCCCCTCGTGGGAACCACAGTCAGTCCACAAAGGTTTCACTTCATGAAATCAAATTCACAACAAACAATATTTAGCGTTGAGTTCTCATGTTGCTTAAAACAATTACTGACTGATTAAAATACCACAATTACAAGGAGCTGAAAAACCTCTTATTGAGCGTAAAATATCTGATCACGTCACCTATGTTAAACAAATTTGGCAACAAATGTGGAGATAATTGCAGCATATAGTTTTGATCATGTGCTTGCCTCCCTAATCGACTATCACAGCGTAACAGGAAATGAGCACGTGTGTGAACTCTACATGCGAGTCCTCCAATACAGGGACTTTGAAGCCTGTCACAAAAGGCTTGAGACAGGACTGTTTCTCTCATTAATCTCCCAATAGGAAAAAAAAAGAATGAATAGACTGACTTGGCTCGACATTTTTTGTTCTCTCATAAAGAGAAGCACAAAAGAGCTTGGAATGAAGCTCCGCACATTATGAAACCTATTATCTTCACATGCCAGTCCCTGGTGAGAGAGAGAAAGCTGGTAAGCCAAAACTAATAGACAGAATGAGAGGTGCAAAAAAAAAAAAAAAAAGTAGGGGACTGGGTCAGATCATCTCTCTCTCTCTATCCTCCAATTACTGACAGACAGTTGAGAATATGAAATGAGACTGAGGCATGAGAAATATTCATATCCTCTCTGAATGGTATTAAACCCTGACAGAGTAAAAGAAAATGAATGGTGGTTTCAATTTTTTTAGCATGTATCAAATCTGACAAGATATTAAACTGATCTCAAATCACAGACTGTCTGCATCATTTCCAAGACAAAATAGGATGTTCTCATTTTGGGTCATAAGAAAAAGATTTATTGCTAAAAAGACACAAATTGACATTTTCAAAATGACTGTTCCAATCCCCCCCTTTCATCAAATTATCAGGGAAAACGGCATAGCCTGATGTTTACAGGGAGACTCGACTGGCACCGACCCTGAGCCGCCGCCACACCAGTGAAAATAGCAGGCATGACATAACTCAGACTACTTGATCTGCAGTCAGTCACTGCAAACAAAATCCCCTAAATCCTTGATGACTGCAGGACACTCATCCACCACACACATCTATCATCACAGAGGTTGCCAGAAGGTCATTGTAACAGAGCCATGTGGTATCTTGTGGTGGTGTTATCTTTTTTTAAAAAAAAAACAAAAAAACAAAAAAAAAAACATACAAAACTCATTTACAGGAGCTTTTCTCATCAGCCAGGTGCTCTTAATTTGATCACAAATATAAAATCTAAGCTTTATATGCGAGGATTATTATAATATAAAGGTATGTATTTGTGACAGCATGAGTCCTCCCTATGCATCTATCTCAATATCTGTTTTCCACCAAAAAAAAACCCACACACTTGCATCACTCGCACCCCATGAGAAATTTGGTCATACAAGCCTTTTTTATCGCTTCCGGATATACTTTTCAATTCTGGCTACCTCGAGCATCATCCACTGGCTCAACCACTTCAAAAACACACCTCATGAAAAAATCAGGAGGCCTGTCTGACATGTGTCCCCGTGCCCTGATGGCATGCCTACACCAAAGACCGGTATTGATTTTCTGTAACGTGGGGTCGGATTAGCTCTCTACAGGGATTAGTTGCCTGTGCAAGGCCTCGGGGTTCGCTATAAAACTAATAATTAATTTAAACAGCCAGGCTCATGGAAGGATACACTCACTGTAGGTCCCCAGCATGAGGGGCTGCATATGAGTGACGGACTGTCTGGCATTCTGTGGAAGGAACAGCTGTGTGTATATATAGGTCTACTGTATGTCCAACTTGCTACTGTTCATTTAGTTCATAGTTGCACTAATGCCATGTTGTAGCCCCAAATGGCTGCTGCTGCACATTTATAAAGCTTTATGCTACATACATACATATATATTGATTAGTAGTATTTAACCATTTGGCTTGGTTTAATGACTGTTATATAGCCTCATCACTGGTCAATTAAGACTGGCGTAGAGGTGTTTAGTTGATAATCTCGAGTGACTTTAATGTCTACAGGATTTTAATGTTTTTATTCACTATATATTTAGCATTTGACATGTTACAGTGCATTTTTCACTTTAGTACATTTTTAATCATAGTATATTTTACACTTTAACAGTACATTTTGTACTTTAGCATGTTTTTATTTCTAATTTATGTCTGTCTTGGTGGTGGTTTACTCCCTCTGCTTTCTAATGGAACAATAGAATTTTCCCTTGGGGTTCAATCAAGCATTTCTATTCATTTGTATTTTATTCGGGAAAAAAACGTGCTCCAGCAGTTACACTATTCCGAAGTTATAGTGCTAATTCATTCAAACTGTTTGTACTTGTAAATCGCAATACGTTCGCAAAATTAACAATTTCTATATGGATTTGTGAGGACAACAGGACAAACAACGAGATCAGCACTTGATTCAAGATATTTAAAAATAAGAAATTTTTAAAAATCCAAATTCTGAGGTGATAACTGATGTTTGTTCATACAATATGTATGAAAAAATATCACTGATATGACGTCTCAATATACACAGAAAGAAGAAAATATTTAAGTTAACACACCTGAAATTAAAACACTGCCAGAAAATTTATTTTATTTGTCCATTATTCAAAAAACATGAGCAGCATAATGAGCGGGTTATGTCTTTTTTCTGCTTTTTCTTCATTTAGATTTGAGTTGTACCTTCATAATCTGGCCTGACCTCACTCAAAGAGGAACCTTTTTGGAAACTATAATGTGCACTTACACAAGGAAAAAGTTTATTATATATAAAGTGTTTGAAATAATCTTCTTGAATGTTTACCTTGTACCAAATACATTTTACATATTGGTACAGAGAGTGTTCAGAAGAAAAATATCCTCAAGCTCTATTGTTATATCTAGACTACAGGGTAAAGTTAAAGGAGCCATAAGCAACAACCACCACTGTGTCACAGTATGTTTACTGTATCTCACATCAGTGATATATAGTTTCTCAACCCCACAGTTTTATGAATCCATATTGCTACATGTTCACCTGTCTACCACTGTGGTATTCTTTCATGTGCTGAGTGTTTCCTATACAAAAAAGGATGATTTACAATCAGCCAACCAATCAGTCTTCTCTTGTTTAAAACTATGAAAACACTCATCCTGTAATAAACTATAAAGGCGCTCTTGTTTACTCCGGCGAACAGCTGTTGTCCTTTTAATACAATAAACCAAAGCTTACAGCAACACAGCCGTTCTATGCGAAATACAGAACTGGAGGCCAGAGGTCACAGCCTTGGCAGTTACTGTATTAAAGTATCAAATGTCTTAAAATTAATATGGCCATAAAATATTGGCAATAAAATGCTCCATGTAGCCTACATGTTTAATGCTATCCAAAGCAATGAGCCTGAAGCAGTATGAGTAAAACTGAAGGATTTGTGGTTTTTCTTGAACGAAAACAATGAAAACCATCACAAGTTAAAGCGCTTCACTGCAGCCCACCGTTAACATCCCCCCTCCTTCTACCTTTGCTGCCAATAAGGGTTTCCATAGTCCGAGAAGGTAAAGGGATTTCTCCAACTCTTCCACACACTTTGATCTGGCTGACACACAAACGGCCCTCAGATCACAAGTCTGCAGACCCTGTTGGGCCTCTCTGCCTGGTCTGCTTGTACATGTACACTTTGTCCCTATGAGGATTTCTTACCCTCCTCCCATTTCCCTTCGTCTCTCCTTTATCCCTTCTTCTTCCTCCTCCTCCTCGTCTTCCTCTGCTGTTTGGTGTTTTTGAAACATCTGAGTACAGACATGTTCTGAGCTTTGGAGGACCCAGGGGCCCAGGATCCAGACAGAGGGAGAAAATAAAGAAACTCTACAGTGCCCCCAGTACAAAAGCTATCTCACCATTACCGCTGGGGATAAACTCTTAAACATCACCAAACGTCTGGACAGACAGAGAAGATCAGAAGGCTGTTTGGTCTGTTGTTCACATAATCATACTGTCAGCTAATAGTGCAGTCAGCAGCTTGCAGTGGAACAAGTATGATGGGACTCAATGCATTTATCCTAATGGATAAACAGTGTTTTAAGAGGCAAAACAGAGAACTGGAATACTGTACTACGCGGCCTGCTGGCCCTAAAATGGAAGGGTTGTTCCTTGTAGTTTTCCAGCACAGACATGTCAGCAGCATGGATATGAAACATGCCGTCACTGTTTCTTATCTCAATATGTCCCTGGGTGGAAAAGTGAGGCAACAGCTTACTGATGTCTTGCAGCCTGCCTGACCATTAAAACATATTTCCATGCTGATGGATGTCAGATGTAGCCTCAAAAGAACCATAGCTTGCCCTTGATTTCTGAGCTTATTCCCAACTACAGTTTTCTAAACTTATTCTTCATGCTTCGCAAATGGAACAAGCAAATGTAGACTATAAACAAGACGAGGGCGAACAAGAGTGCAGCTGAGTGAGAGCGTGACGGCTGCTATCTGAGGCAAATCTTCCTGTCTGACCAATATCAAGTTCTTGGGATGGCAGCTTGGAAGGACAGTTAGTGCTTTCTATAAGTGAAAGCTGTGAAAGATGTGAGTAAGTTTATCTAAAATGGAAACAGGAAATGAGTTACAGCTGTGCTGAGAATGTGGCACAGCTGTCCAGGGCCAGAGATGGTTTAAGCGTTCTACAAGAGAGCAGAAAAAAGACACAAGAACTCACCCACGAAGGTTGTTAGAGGCCTGAAATTGCAGAACAAGCAAATACGATGCCCTGTGTTTACTGAAGTTTATCACATCAAGATTGGCAAACTATGATTAAACTGGACTCAAACTATAGAGGTTAAAAAATTATTATATGGGTCCCTGGTCTTCACTAATATGCAAGAGCAAATTCTTTTACCAACAGTGTGGCCTTCAAGAGCCGTTATATCTAATAACAGCCTCCAATCGTTTTTTATGCTCAAAAGATTTATTCATCTACTGACAACATTTATCATGCAGTCCTCTTAAAATAATCATCCCCTAAAATTCAAAACATGGCAAAAGCTGCAATCTCCTCTAAAAATCTTGGCATGGATACACGCATGTATCTGTCTTCACTTTTCACCCCTGGGCCCTCTAGGAAAGACAGTGGGGAGATTGAAAGCCATGAAGCGACCAAAACTGCCTAGATCATACCAAAGGAAGCTCCTTTGTTCATCATCCAAAACAGGCTCTAAAACCTTTTTTTTTTCCTTTTTCCATCTGGGATTAGGCCAGGGGAAGCAGAAGTATGGCTGCTCCTCTCCATGCTCTGTTCTAATATGTTCCATGCCTTCCAGTTGCTTACATCATCAATCAAGGAGATGGCTAAATGTGATGGGATGAACATATACAGTTCTTGAGTTATGAGCTAAAAGAGACACAGGTTGTGTCTAAGGGATAAGCTGCTGCCTTTTTCCTTTTTTTAAACTGGGAAAAATACTCATAGGGGAGGCCTTAACTGTCCGCAGGTACCCTAAATGACTTTGCATGTGTTCTGCACTTAAAAACTATTGTCGCAGTGGGAGAGGACATGAGAAAAGGAATCAGCTTTCCAACATAAAAATGCACCCATATCATCAACTTTATGCAGCAAGCTTTTTATTGACAGCCGAGTGCCAGTTCTAATCATCTCTCTTTTAATGTTCGCTTAAAAATGCACACCCTCATGTCAAAACCTGAGTACACATTAACTCTCCCAAATGGTCTACTTACTAAACATGTCACTAATGAATTATACATCTGACTTTTTCCCCCTCTCTCATATTTACATGGTGTTTCTGCAGAATTTGTGTAGTAGTTGTAAAGTATTTAATAAGTGTTTAAATATGCAGGAGAGTCAAGATCTTAGCCGGTGCATGCACTATACAGTAGATGTTTACGCAATATCAAAAGACTTCGCTCTGCCTATCAAAATGAATAAGACATATGGATGGTTTGTTTTTCACTTGCCAAAATAGAAAAGGGAGTATGTCCACTTGGGCCCCATTCAGTTCAAATCATAAAGATCCATCACTGGCTTTGCACTCTGCTAAAACGTTAAGGAAACATATTGTAGATTTTAAGACCCTTTTTATTCAGCCATACTGTGTACTAAAACTAATTGGATTTCTGTCAATGGAAAAAATATATCCCTGGGACAGCTTTGAACTCAATAGCTCCGACTATCCAACTGCGCATGAAGGAGTGGGACCTTGCCACATGCCAAGCACCAGGGAGGAAAATTAAATCAGTGGTCAACATAAAATATTAAAATAGCACGGTATCGAATTCTTGAAAAATTATGTCAGGGTGGCTCATTATGGTCGGCAAGGCAGTGAATTAAGCTATATTTAGTGGGTGATAATTGAAATCATAGCTGTAGTCATTACCACTGACAAGTTTCTAAATAATACCCAATAAATCTGCTCTTTTTAGCAAGGTCCCCATGACAGCTGGCAGTGCTGACAAATATAAAGTAGAGAAACAGTCTCTTTTCCTTTCTTTTCTCACTCCCTTCCTCAGTGCTCCCCCACAACCCCAAGTCCTCTCTCTCTCTCTTAGAGCCAATAAAATGTCAGCTTTTATTCTCCTCCTCCAAAGTGTTGGCTAGATGTCAGCAGGCCCTTCTAAAGCTCTGCCACTGCAAGCTGAAGGCCTGTAAATCTCTGTGTCAGTGGCACGCCATCCGTCTTGGGATATACAATAAAAAATGTGACGCAGTCATAAAAGGAATGGCATCACTGCCCAGTATATATAATGTGAACAAAAGGAACATAAAGATGTTCCCTTCCATTCAGAAACCCCAACCACAAGACGGTCTTAGATTGAAGAAGAGGGAGGTTGTGGAAAGCTCTGGATGGCTGATGGCAGCTCCTGACAGTGATGGTTCCGTGGCTTTTGTTGTGTTTAACAGTGAGATAAAGATTTATACTATATATATATGTTATACTCTGGGTAAAGGAACTATGAAGCTGAAAACTGATAGACTAGCTATTCTTCTGTCTAACACCATGTCTACATAGAAGGTGTAGCATTAGCAGCATGTTAGCAGGGCAGGAGAAGCAGCTCTGGTGCTCTGTGCTGGAGGTGTTCAAGCACAGCATGGAGCTGCAGTTTGAGACCCACATTTAGGCACATTCAGTACATAATCACAGCAGTTGCACTGATCAAACGCAGGGGAAAAAAGGCATGACACACACCTTTGTGTGCGTTTATGTACAAACAACTGGACAAATTTGAATATGAGTGAAACCGTTCCATGAGTGAATTTGACAACTGAAAAAAACAGCTGAAACACCATTTCTGTAGGCTTTGTCTTTGACTAAGAACACACCTCACAAGTTGTTTTCTTTTTGTCCAAAAAATGCCACAAAGTTAACAAAACCTGCAATGCTTTTATCCTTAGATCAAGTATAGCATGTGCAACCACAGCCTGATGGGCCGTAGATAATGTTTATGCTGCGGGATTTGGTGTGATGCACTATGAAATGATGAAGGTCTAGAGATCAAGCATACAATGAATTCAAGTGCATACAAGTGCTAGCTCAATGGGACAATTGATGGATTTCTCTCTATGACTTTACACTGTGAAGTGCACTGAGGTAACACATACTGTGATTTGGTGTCTTAAGTAAAACAGAATTGAAACCAGTTTAAGCTGAAAATCACTGGTCCTTCTAATCCATTTTAACTGGCTGGGGTTTCGGTCACCATTTTCATTTAACTGGTGCCTTGGATTCCTTACTGCATAAAAACTGTACAAATTCAATAAGATACAGCAGTCATGTTATTGAGAATATCAGGATCAAATTTTCAACTCACTTAATGAGTTCATGTTTTATTTTTGAGCGCATTACATCCAAATAGTAGTAGTTGTATACAAAATAGAGCTCAAAATAGAGTTATGCTGATTGCTGGTCAGGTCGACTCAACAATTAAAGACGTGAGCAATGATTGTTTCTTCTTCCTCAGATAGAAACCATTATCGAAATCTGACAAAACCTTCCTTTTCTTATATGACAACAAAGCTCCACTGCTCCTGCCTGATTCCAGCTGCTGAGTGTGTCCACCAGGTTCATGAGCCACACATGACCTCCGGTTCTTAAAATGACTGATGACGGTAGAAAGATAGAGGCCCTCTCTTCTTCCTGCTTCCTACAAGCTGCCAGAGGTGATTCAAAATGTTTTTTTTTTTTTTTTTTTTTTTAAATCGCAGTCCAAATACAGGTTGCACTAAACACAAGGCCAGATGTATAAACATAAATCAAATAGATTTGAACAAATACTTGGCCTTAGATGACAAGTAAAACATTTGATGAGCTCCATTGGTGAGGACATGTGGATAAAATCTGCAGTTCGTCTGCAAACATCATCTGCTCAGCCAGGTAGATTTATATTACGGCAAATTTAGCATGAGTGAAGATACACTGCTGGACACAGAAAACACAGAAATGAAACGATAAACCATCGACAGTTGGAAGACATCATGAAAGTCACATTTGTGGTTGCAATTTGTGGGAGAGCTTTCATTCATATACAAGTTAATTGACCATCCATAACAGAAAGAGGCTTTGGCTCAGTTTTGTAACACCATCTATCCAAAGACATTACAATTGAAACCGTCCAAGATATAACCTCATTTTAATGACTTGAGCCATCACAGACCACACGTGTCTCATTATTTCTCTGCTCGGACTCTGTGTTAGCACGGTTTCAACTGTCCTCAGCAGTGAGAAAAGTGTTTGAAAGAGTCGCATACAAAAAAAAACTCAAATTGGACAGATATATGAACAAGACAAGCCACCCAATAAGCATAACATCCTTAGCTCTATGTCGTCCCACCACTTTCCCAGGAGTAGTACATCATTTAAAAAAAAAAAAAAAAACATCCTGTTGAAAATTAAAAAGATCCTTTTTTTCCCAGTACCACAGAATGATACAAAATATCAATGTCCTTCAAATGAATAAGTTATTTCCTGCCAGACGTGTCCCTTTCATCTATCTGGTTTAAATCTCTTAGGGCTGGGAGAGCTCTGCATACTCCTTAATTTATGAGACACAGATCAGGTTATCCTAGAATATCAGCCTAAACAAGCCTGATAGATCGGATATGGAATATATTTCCTCAGCAGAACAGAGTACACCGCCACTATTACCAGACACACACACTCCACGCTCCCAGTTAAGTGATTTGAGGACTTCATACTGCCAATGTCTCATATCCTCTCCTCCTAACTGACACTTTATCTGCATACCAGCATCTCTGCAGATTGAACACTTAGGCAAGACAATGACAGGCTCTCTTCCTGTTGTCACTTCTCATTCTAGGGCCAGTCTAATGCCTCTTACTGGGTTTCTGCCAATAACAGACGTCCCCTCCTTCCTCCTCCTCCCCTCACCATCAAACAACCAGAGTCTACCTAGCTTGGATAGAAAAGGAACACTTGATGTCTGTGACACTCATTTGTCAATTAGCAGGCCCCTTCCAGTGTTGACATACAGCAACTTGAAAGACAGAGCGGTGCCTGTGATGAATTAAAAGAGACAGATGAGTGAGGCTTGAGCGGCGGAGTAATACTATAATGTTCCTTAGATATGAATATAAAATGACACAGTTGACAGGCCATACAAGGTTTTATTTCATTTCTCAGTGTACCAGGCCTCCCTACTTTGTCTTCTTTGTTCTCTTTTCATCAGACTACTTACATCTCATTTTGACAGCCGGGCGACACTTTCGTTTTAAAATGCGAGTTAGCATACTTGATTTGTCATTAAAATGCAAAACGCCTGCCATCACCAACATGGCCTGGGTGAGCACATACCCCCTCAGACACACACAGGCACACGCATATTGTGCATGCACACACATACAGTACAGCTCTAAGTGTGCACTAAAGTCCAATATGGACCACTTTTTACTAATGGCAGGATGAATTTCAACTTAGTTTATCTGCTTTAGAAAATTTACAGAGAGCAACATCGTCATTTCAGACCAATGTTGGGTTACAGATCCATTTGGCTTTAATTTTGTGTCACCTTTACCAAAAAAACAACCATATTGGTAACAAAAAAAAATTATTCAGTGATGTATCACTGCAAATAAAGCACTGAAATCACTCCAGTTTGGCACAGGGTGAAAACACAACATTTCGAGATAACACACAAACTAATTAAGGCTTGCTATTAAAAGCATTACACATAACAAGATGTGTAGATGTCCACAGCAGAATAAGTCACCAGTGATGGATCACTAATTATTTGAAGACACTGCTGGGAAATTTCTGCAGCAACCATTTGTTTGACTTTGGAATATTATGTAATCTTGTATAAGTGGAACTGTGAATCGAACACGAAATATTAAATATTATCACATGCAGGATTTGACAACTACTGTACAACAATAAATTCCAGTCAAATAACTGATCCATTTTTAGGTGAGCATATGAGTGAGCATACAAAAAATGCACACAATAGTACATTACAGACTGCACGGCTGCCTGTTTTGTACAAATAACACAGCAAGATGAATGCACAGAGACTGGTTACACTTATTTCTCCAATATTTCAGCACATGAAACAGAATACTAGAAATACCTTTATTATGCTGTGTTTAAAACCTACACAATTACAGACTCTACCATAATGATAGAAAAATTTAACATCTTTCTAATACAGTCTAAGTTGAAGTTGGGAATAACTGCAAGGCTGTTTGATTGCAATATGTTTGTACATATGTGACTATTTTGCTGCAATTCTAGAAAATATAAAAGCTGAATAGTTAAAACAGATCTAAGTAGAAGGTCTAAGGTTTCCCAGCTGCTGCTGATTCACACATGCGGTTTGGTCAAGATGCTCTGTCAGATTTCCGAAGAAAAGTATCACTGTTCTAACAATGTTAGGCTTCTTCCTGTGACTCATAGACGTGTCTTCTTCAGTCCTCATGTGTCAGGGGTGATAACACTGCATGTAGCAGATGGAGGCACCAAAAGTGCAGCCCAGTCACAGAGAGAAATCATGTCAGCATGGCACCTGCCCCCTCACTGCACTGTGTACACACCTGACCTGGAACAAAGTGGACAACACAATACTAACCAAGCCCGTTGCTGAGACAGAAATCTCACTGTGAGCCACACTTCTCAACACATTGATGAGACAGGCTGACACTGCAGCACACAGGAGGAGAGGTGTGGGTGTGACAGCCCACTACCATAATTTCCTCCTTGCCATTACCTGCCCAGCCACTCACGGTTATGCTCACAGAGACAGATGCACAAACACCGCATGCAAGCAAACATGCACAGGCATACACAAAAACGTAAACATATGCGCAAACACGCACGCCGACACACAGGAGTCAGTTAAAGCTCACGCCAGCGCCTTGCTTCTCTTTGTGACTCATTGTCAGGCTGCTGGATGAGTGTTGTCAATTGAGCTGACAGAAATAAGCGTATTAGCTAAAACAAACTCCGGCAACGTCTCCCTCTCAATTTGAGTCAAGCAGCATGAAGAAGCGCACGACGCTGAAGGCAGTCCACTGAGTTTAACTAACATGTGCATCTGTTTACACCTGGTTTACTTGAACTGACAGCGAAACGGGGTCATGGTGTCAATACACAAATGTCTCTATGACCTGGCATGTAACAGCAACAGAGTTCTCACTGTTGATGCTAAGACACAAATAGTTAGATGCAACTGTCCCATTTATTTGATATGTGGATGAATACTTCCTTTTCTACAAGGGAAAATGTGGGCCTTTACAGTTTTTTGGTTTTTTTTGTATATCCAATATAGCTGAACTTAGTTCTTCTTTGTGGAGGAGTTTTACATGGATAAAGCTAATATTTGGCTTTCTGTGCAACCCTAAAATAGTTTTTGATGAGTTGGATTCTGTATTTCCAGCAGAACAATCATCTTCCAGCTAAAATTCCACAAAAAGTATGTCTGAAAATGTTAGGGTTCTTTGAACGGTCACAGATACATTGAGTCATAGAAGTGTTCAATATTATATGAAGAGAAGTACAATCATCAGCTTAAACATCAAGTTGTTGAAAACTACAACAAGCCAATGGCGATATATTACAGAAATTACTGGATAGCCATACTTTATTTTCAAATATGTGTATACCTCCTTCAAAATAAAATCACAACTAATTATATTCTCACAAATTGGAAAATATTTGCCAATTTTAAGAGTACAAGTGCCAGATTCTTACTAAATAGAAATCTTAGTGTTTTAATAGATAGTTACAGTATTCTCGTGTCAAATATAGCCACATGCGGTTGTCCGTTTAGTCTTTATCAAACTCTGTTCAAACAGCTACACATACAGCATCACAAAGAATGAGTAAGCTGTGTCAGGGGGTCTATTAGTTACATACTTGTGAGTATAAAACTACTGAGGGGATGCTGTGTCTTTGTTAGCATATAACATAATCACATGTTCAGCTACTTATTGAATTTCACCCCCCCACTCCTAATGTTGTCATGTGACACCTACAGAAGTGTGTATTCAGTGAAAAGGTTTAAATAATAACAGGTCAGTACTGTACACTTTCTAGCTATGTATAAAGATTTGACAGTGAACAAACAACAGCTTCCATTGGGGGCTAATCTTCTGTGGTGTTGGTTTTTGGAATCAGCTTTAACACAAGTCTGGAAATGTATCTGCACAACATCCAGAAGGCGAAAAATCAGAAGGAGATGTAAGTGTAGAAGGGATTTATAATTGAAAAAAGGAAAATTATCCCTATATGTTTCATGTTAGCTCATGATCCAGATTTCCTATAGGAGTTATTTAAACATCGTCTTTGCAGAAAAGGATGAAGCGCTGTGTAACAGATCACTTTTCCCACTAGCCAACCATCAATCAATAGTGTACTGATATGAGCCTCAAATGGTTCAAGTTAGACTTTGTTACTTCTGCACCACCTCTCTGCCCACGCCGCCCTTTGAAGTTTAGTAATGATATCTGACATCTGAGATTAGCTGGACTGAAAACTAATAATAAATTAGTAATATCTGACTCATAAATATTTGATTCTGAACATCAAGTCCTTAATGTGACAGGTTCAAGGGCAAGAAACATAATGCCAGCCTTGATATTCCTGAAACCGAAACGCGTAAGAGTTGTTTCAGTCAGATTTCGTAATGCTCTCTGTGAGACACAACGGGCTTTGACTTCCTCTGAGGCAACACAAAGACATATAGTGTCCATCAGAGTGCTTTGAACAATGCTCATGTATTCTGCTTAATCAAACAATTTGAGGAAAGTAAATGTACAGAAAAATAAAGAACTACTGAAGTGCAAACTCAGTATTATTTCAAGAACCTTATATATGAGCAATTGCTCAAAAGACCACCAGTTAATGCAAGTAAACAACACTTACAGTAAAAAGATTCCAAGAACCTACTTTGGATAGCTGTGTTAGTATGTTAATGACAGGTTACTTGATCCAGGTCATGAAAAATACAATTACAAATGTTTGTTTTTCAATCGCAGAGCTTCAAGTGCTGAATTCTGCAAACCTAAAAAACAACCAGAGGGCAGCTCACCTTCACATTTTACTTAGCAGCTTGCTTGTACCTTGTGAACAAGGTGACAGCTCTAGACACAGCATGAAAACAAAACTAATGGGGCAACAGAACATTAGCAATGACAGGTTTTAGATTAGTCCAATTTGATCGAATTACCGAAACAACATAAATGAAGAAAAAAAAGGTGAAAAATCTAAATTGCAGTCCAGTTGTTCCTCTCACTTGTTAAGCTTGTTTTCCATCATATTTATTCCTACACATGCAGTTCAAATTAGCTGCATATTCAGGTTTAACCAAGGCCAGGCCTCAAAGTCTACATCCCTGTTAATTGTCTGAGTTATCAATCCTTGTAGCACATTTATAGCAATTCAGACTTGCACAACACCCTGTGTAAAGATAAGCCCCTTGCTCAGAAACCTGTGTGCACATGAAGACAGTAAATGTTAGGTCAGTAGGTCAAAGATTGTGTAGGGATTCATGTTTTTTTTCTTCCAGATACACACATTCACAGTGCATTCAATCAAATATCACTCAACCCAGAACAGCTGCTCTGAACATTGCCAGTAAATGAGACATTTTGCACTATGACACAATATAAATCAGTTAAATTGAAGACCCCAAATCTCCAGCATAGAAAACTGCCTCCAGACAACAATTTCGAAAAAAAACCTGCCTCCGCTGAGATGGCTTCATGGCCTGACAGTCATGAAAGGGGTTTCACGAATAAAAGCACCTTATAACCATCATCTCTTTTCTTTGACTTGCCAGATCAGCTATGCTAGTCCTGCTGTTGAAATGGCAGCCCCCTCTGAAGCAGCTGCCATGAGGTGCTCCTTCATGTCCTGACAGAGGAATCTTTTCTTCTATTTGCCCCCTGAATTAGCATGTCACATTTATCGATCACATCTTTTATCCTGCCCCAGCATGGCACCGGCCCAATTCTAACAGCCATTCAGCTCTTTGATGCTCTGCTGACACTCTGACCACCTGTAGACCGAGGGCACACATTCAGCTGATGCACATCTCCCACTAACAGACAGAGAGGAGACAGGTGGCGTGTGAGGGCGATTACACGTCTGGACGCTCATCTTCTTACCTGAGCTGATTGAAACTCAGATCCAGCCTCTTTGCAAAGTGGCCGTATGCGTCTCCAAGGAAGGCTGGGATGTTCGTACAGTCATGTCCGATGTATGAAATCTTTAAGAATTAAGAAGAAAAATTGAGAAATAACTGAGATGAGTAGAAAAAATAATAAAAAGTTGATCTGAATGATATAACAGTTAGGATGCAGATTATGTGTAAATGCAGCCAGGTGATATATTAACCACACATGTCATGTTGTTATTATTATTGCAAGGAGACAATCATCTTTTACTGTCTGTTTTCCGGTTATAATTATGCATTATCAAGTGTGCAACAGTTCAAACACGCTGCCCTGCAATGTGCACATTTTATTGCTGCAACGTTAAGGCGTTTTTTTCTTCCAGTAAAGCTGCAGGAGGAACAGAAAACAAATCGAAAGTCACGTCAGTAACTGTTGTCTCAATGTGTCACATGACGGGGGTGATGTCGAGGAAACAAAACGAGCAATAATCCTGCGCCGGTAAACTCTGCTGCTGATAAAAGTTACCTCTTAACCATGCAGGAGGACAAAGTCCGACACAAAGCGTTTCCTAAACAAACTTACTTGAGACCCATTCAAAGCGACCGGTGGTTCGCTGTGTGCCATAACTTCCTCCTGAGGATGACAGCGCAGTGGTTTGACGTCTTTAGATCAACTATCTGAGTCGGATCTCTACGGGGGAAAAAAAAGAAGAAGAAAAATAGCCTAATTACATAAAAGAAACATCCGTTCTTGGCAACGTGAAACGTGAATGCAGCCCTGCTACTTTGGAGATCTAGTGGCGCTTTCCAGTTCACTTTCCAGTTTCCGCGTGCCAGCTGGATCACCTGACCTGCTGCTGTGCGGAAGCACGCGGTCACAGTTTGTTGCTGATCAAATCTGAGTGCCGCTGACTGTCTCCTGGTGACAGCGTTAGACCCAGCCTGCATGTGTACCAAAAAGCCGATTTCCTTTAAGTGAAACACCTCAAAGTTGTACAAGAAGTGCAAATGAAATCAGTCAGTCAGATTGTCCCATCAGCACCTGGAGGGCACAATCAACACCTGAGCTCAGATACACCTGGAGCCAATCAAGAGTCATGTGATGAAAGTAAGTTAACACAGATTCAGTTAACCTCAATGCACAGCCCCAGTTTTACCCAAGTAGCACTGAAGTAGCCCACCAGCGGAGTTAAACCCTCATCCTACTAACATAGACTGCACATACACTGCAGGCCAAAAACTTGGAAGCAAGATCAAATTTGTACAAAACAAGATCATAGTTTCATTGGTATACTTTGCAATAACATATCCATCCATCCAGTCATTATCTACACTGCTTAATCCTCATTAGGATTGTGGGGGCGCTGGAGTCTATCCCATCTGGTGACACCCTGGACAGGTCACCTGTTTATCACAGGCCTACACAGAGAGGCAAACAAGCATACTCTGATTTACACCTACGGACAATTTATAGTCACCAGTTAACCTGAGCATGTTTTTGGACACTGGGAGGAAAAACCCAGAGAAAGCCCATGCATGCATAGGGAGAACATACAAACTCCATGCAGAAAGATCTCAGGCCCAGGCTGGGACACGAACCGGGGATCTTCTAACTACAAGGCGACGCTGCTAACGACTCCTTGCATCAAAATAAACATGATTATTATATAAAGAGACACTCATCAGAATACATTTTTACTGTAATTGTCAGGTATTTGTATCTGTACTCTTGTTTCTATATTCAGATGTTTCTTGTCATTTCTGTAGAGATATAGACACAGTTGAAATTTATTGGGATTTTTGTTTGCAAACTCTTAAAAGCCAAAGAGCTGAAGTGAATAATGCAATCTGTGATTTATTTTTGACTTTTGCTTTGAAGTTGTGACTCTTGTAAATCATCTCCACCCTAAAACTAAGCCTGTCTTTTCTTTTGTTAACATTTATTCAGCAATTGTCTGGTAACATCAATGTATATCTAAAAGTAAACTGAGGAAAATGGTGCATATTAATGTCAGCAAAGTCTGATCATGCAGTATATACATCCCAAAATCCATAGAATTCATACTGGTTTTTAAGAAAGATATTGCGAACAGAAACTTGAAGTTGCTTCTAAACTTTTGGCTTGTTGTGTAAATACAAATGTAGCATGCAAATGATTTCCTTTTCTAATTTAGGGAAAAAGTTAAAAACCTCCTTTCTTGTGTTATGATTTGAAAAGGGTTACATTTACACAATTTAGTACAATGACCAGTGATGTCTTAATTCTGGCTTAAAATGCAGCTTTATCCAAATGGCACGATGCAACAAATGACAAGAAGAGAGAGAGGACCTACTGGCATGCTGGCTGTCAGTTAGAGCTGTGGCCAAACACTTGAATGTCCACAACTCCACCATTTGCTGTCTAAGGAATTGGTTTAGACAGCTTGGTACAATCTGCCACATAGACATGTCCAACAATGTGATCCTCTCCCCCCCAAATCTCCACCAACTTTTCCAAGACCTTCACAAAGAGCAGGATAGCATTTCACAAACAACATCCACAGCCTCATTAGCTTTACACATTGCAAATGTGTTGCACAGTGCAAATGGTGCACCCAATCAAAACTGCCTCGAGACCTACTCGCCATCTGCCCATTTTCATTTCCAAAATAGTGCTTACTTAGCTGTTTCATGATGTCCATTCTGTTGTAGGGATGTACCAACAAATTCTTATTGCCCCATGTTAAAAAGAATGGATAGAATTGAGTAGAAAACTACATGCTGTGTTTATATATGTTTGTTATATTTATCATACAAAGATTAACGTCTGGGGACCTTGGATAAATTATTATAAAAAAACAACATTCGTAGTAGAAAAAAAAATATTTTAACTTATTTATTCTCTAAACATTACTAGTTATGTAATGAAAAGGTAAGGATACGTTAGATTATTTGCACATTGTGTGAAATACAAATACACTAAAAAGTAATTCATGGGACCAAGTGTTACCACTTAAATAAACACTGTTTGCAAATTCAGTATAATTTTTATCATCACTTTGACTGGCTGGGTTGACATGATAATATTGGCAATTGAATCAATTTAATATTGCATGTAATTTAACTCAAAGTTGTTGTTGTTTTCAAGATTTAAATATCGTGTGTTCAAATACATAACAGCAGTTCAAAATTGTAGAAAAAAGTTAATTGTCAAAATGATTTAATTTAACGAGAAAACACTATGAGGCCAATAGGAACCAATGAGGAATTGGAATGGTAATATAAAGCACCTGTGAAATATGACAAAACGTGTACCTTTGGGGATTACAGGTTAAGGGCAGCTCTTTATTGGGAGTCAACCTGGGATATACTTGCCAAATACATCTCTTCATCTTCATCAACACATTTCTGGGAAATTCTTACATTATTTTGTGGCTCATCCAAGTAACCCTTTGCTACAGCTAAGGTCTTTGCATCTTTGTGCCGTTTTTTTTTTTTTTTTTGTGGATGCCATGACATACTGAGCTCAGTGCAAAACAAATTCTGTTCAAAAATCAGTTCATTCAAATAACAAACACCATCACATTTCTCACTTACCCTAGTGACATAGAAACCCATGAAAAAAAGTTTTGGTATCATTTGCAGGCTTTGAGAAAGCCTGTCTGCCTGCCACCTTGCTGGGAACAGTTTTCATTGGAACTAGTTTCTACTCGAGTAACAGCTCCTATGAGATCTGTTGACAGCATGTTTGGTAGGTTGTTCGATGCAACGAAAGTAGCAACTAGGACTTGTTACTGGGTCAGTTGGGATTTGATAACAAGATTTTGCTTCAGGCTCTGCAAACAGGATAAACCAGCCGCATTAAACAATGTAGCACGTTGGTTTTTTGAAGGTTTAACGGATGAAGAAGTGATGAAATGGTCAAATCGCTTATGCACTGGGTGAAAGTCTCCTCCAATAGGATAGCTTCTGCTTCTGTAGTCTAAGCAAACAGGAATGAATGGATGTTGTGGATGAGCTAGTCTGAAATGAGGGTATGGCTTTTTTAGTCAGGTGTTTAACTCTTTAATTAGGAGTGTAATTATATTCAGTTTGCTCATGATAGATGAGCCAGGCAAAAACATCTGCAGTTGTCAGAGCAATAATATTGCCATAGGCAGTAGACAGTTCAAGACGGAAAGAATGGTTACGGTGCCATTCTAGAACCGCAAATGTGTTGATAACTTTTAAAGAATGTACTTTCTGCTGTCCTTAACTAAGAATGTATGTTCTTAGGTTCAACGTATGGAGAGGTACTGTTCAAACTTCATGGTTGCACTACCGGTAGAATTCAACTGATGAGGCCACTTGTGATGTTTACAGGAATGGCACAGGATTTACTTTTGACTTGGTTTCTCTTCAGCATGAAAATGATTATTTCTGTTACTATAGTGCATGAGCAACATGTAGGTTTAACTTGCCCTAACCCTAACCCATTTAAGTAGTTACATAACTTCCCACTACTGCAAGTAAACTTTGAATACATTGGTGGAGACCTCCTGATTAATGGATTGTGTTTAAAATATTCTATTATATTTTCTGATACAGTTTGAACTATCTGCAGTTTGAATACAACTTGCATGGCTTGGTCAAGGTCTAGGATTGAATGTATTGTCAGTTATAGTACAGATTGGGTTTCTATATGCAGTGCTAGCCTGAATGTTAATTTAGTTAATAATTCCATGTAATTCTGAAAATTAATTTGATAAGTCAAATCTAAATGGATTATGTATCCCTGAATGGGTGTTAGGGCAGTGGTGAAACTGTAATTGTCGATAGTCCTGCTCCCACAAGTGAGTAAAACACTTCAGTAGATGGTTAATCTTTCATAACCATGAGACCATTCTCCATGTGCTGGTGAATGGTCTAATTGCTCCTCATTATCATTCTACATGCTACAGGAGAACAAACACTTTAGCTTGTTGGAATTTTTTCAAATTCACAGTTATCTTGGGAGGTGCTAAGCCCATGATGTAGCAACGGTGCCCCTGCAAGATAGTGTCTTAATGGAACATTTGCAAGCAGGGAGGTCATTACTGTCATTAAAGTGGCTAATTAACTGAAACAATAAATGAGCAGGGCTGCCTTCCAATTCAGATCTTTAAACTCAAAATATTCAGCATATGGGCTGCTGCTTGGAGACTGTTGATATTTCCTGTGGTGAAGGGGATTTTGAAAACAGTAGCATACAAATAGTGGAAGGGGAGGAGAAAGCTTGCGGAATGTGTGGTGGAAATGGCAGCCTTACGCCCCAAAGTCTACATCCAGTGAATCACACGAGTAGATTTGTGACTAATTAAAAGAAAATCTGAACCCCTACTAACTCTGTTATGCTGTGATGGGTATTTTGCTGGCATGGTTTGGGTCCATTTGTTCCCTTTAGAAGAAAGGGTCACTGCAGATCAATACAAAGTTGTTCTGAGTGATCACCTTTAGCCTATGTTAAAACCATTGTATCCTAATGAGAGTGTCATCTCTTCCAAGATGACAATGCCCTCATTCAAATGTCACAAGGGGTCACTGAATAGTTTGATGAGCATGAAAATGATGTGACTGCTTTTGAGTCATCAGATCTCAACCCAACTGAGCAGGAAGATTATAGGTCGACTTGTTAGACATCGCTCTCCACCACGACTATCATCAAAACATTAAATGAGTCAATATCTTTTGGGAGAATGGTATCCTGTCCTTCCAGTAGAGTTCCAGAGACTTGTAGAACCACTGCAGCAGTATATTGGGGCTGTTTTGGTGGTACATGGTAGCACAACACCTTATTAAGACACTTTATGTTGTTTTTTCCTCCAATTTATTACCCATCTGTATATAGGCTTTTAATGCAAAAGATCTGACTCTTGATCAATGGCAAAACTACATAAAAACGTAGCAGCTGTTAGCAATATTGAATGAATGAATTACAATACCTATTATAATGTATGGGTTTGTTTGCTCATCTTGCAGATGTTCAATATGACTTAGGCCAGCATTTGGGTATGTGTGTCAAGACTCAGTGTCATTATTATAGAAAAACAACCAAATTCTCACTTTAGTGTGATGGAAAATGATTTAAAACAAATCTGATTACAAGATGAAAATATATTATTGTTTGCTTATTATAAAAACTAAGAATTTTAGAATTAGAAGAATTTCATATCATGCGTAGACATGGCATTTATTTCCATTTCGTCGCAGATGACACCCAAGTGTATACAGACCTCACGCCACTAATGTCTCCTCTTACATTATATCCTGCTGTGCTGAAACTAAAAATCATATGTCCATTGATTTCCCTCATCAGGTAATGCTTCTTTTTGAAGAACACCTAGGTTCTGAGATGTCTTTTGATCCTCAGGTGACCAAAATAATGCAGTCTTGCTTTGCCAGCCAACCACGGTCAGATCATTCCTCTAATCCAAAATTATCAAGGGTCATACATGCTTTCATCTCCTCCAGACTTGACTACAATAAAGCACATCACTCTGGTACCAGCACGAAAAACATCCAAAGACTGCAGTTAATTCAGCTTTTAACATGCACCGAGACAAACTGTCACATTACCCCAATCCTAGCTTCCCTTCACTGGTTACCACTGAGTTTTAGAATTTTAAGCTCAAATGGATAGTTTTCAAAGCTCTAAATGATCTGGCTCCAGCCTACATCTGTAATACGCTGACTCCCTGTGAACCCTATAGCAGCCTGAGATCTTCCAGTAGGGCTTTACTATTGTTTCCAAAGTCCTGTGACCAGGCCTTTGCTGTTCGGGCCCCTTAGCTGTGGAACTCAAATATCCCCTTTTAAATCTCTTCTTCAGACTCGCTGATATTGCATGGCTTATTCTTGACTGTTTGTCTTTGCAGTAACTAGTAAATTTAATTCATCTTGTGATTTCTTATGCTTTGGATCACTGTCTGTGTCCATTGCAGCCAAACACTGAAGCAACTTTCCTCACTGCTGTGTTTATCCTTTTATAAATGAAAAATGAAAATAATTGGCTGTTATGAAATATGGGACAAACCTGTATACTTTTGGGTCACAGTGACTTTTTTTTGAGACACATCAGAAAGTTTTGGAGTCCATACTAGTCCTCTGCCTTATTGCGTGTGGTGTGACGTCACCTAAGACCTCCCATACGCGGAAAAAGCTCATTTTCTCCCGGCTGCTGCTGCTGCTGCTGTTGCAGCTGCGCCCGGAGAGGGAGAGAGGCTGAGTGCGCATGGTTCAGTCCTCACTGTGTTCCTTGCGGTGCTTCACATTCGGCAAAATGTAACGCGTGGTTGTGTGTAACTAATTATAAATAAGTTTCTTTATACAGAGGGACTACGTTTTAATATTGTTAAGTGCATTTTTATTTTTTATCCTTTTGCCTTTAAGACGCTTTGCACCGGAGCTTAGTAGGCAATGATTCCAGGTAATGTCGCGCCACGGACTTTCCTGTAAACCTGTCCTTCCTTCTTGGACTTTTAGAAAAAAAAAAATCCTCCTTTTTGCATGCGTTTTAATCGGTTTAACAGCCTCGTCTGTGCAGGGTGCTGCTTATTTTATCTGTTACTGCTGCGTGGTTATGGAGTGCGTCCTTTTTCTTTCTTAAAAAAAAGGCACAGGGTTGCGGCTTTACTCGGATATAACCTCCAAGTAAATAATGAAGAAGAAACGCGCTAAAATAAAATTAATTTAACTTCATGGTAACAACAAAAAGTGCCCTAAAGCAGACTAGGTGTAGGATAAAGTTAATTTGAATCTAAATATTTGTAAACTATGACTGTTTACATTTAGGAAAGTTTTTTAATTGTGTATTTTCTGTTAAATGTGGCGTTAAAAATCATGCGTAAAATTGATATTTATTTCCCCTCGCTCCATAGCAAAGAATCGGCCCTGCAAGAAGCTCCCAGGAATCCTGCAAGTCCAACATATTTCCTCGCGAGATGTAAATAGTTGTATTTGCATGCGGAGTTGATTCATAAACATGTCAGTGTTATGAAATATACGAGGATATTAAAACTTTCTATTTAAATATCATGAATTATGGTCGCCAAAACGTGTTCCCATTTAAGAGGAATGCCGAGTATTTTGGTGTCTGGTGCAGAAGCTCCATTCGTCATACGGACAATAAAGAGGGTTTTCGCCTGACAGTGAAAATTTATGGTTGCCCTTCTTTGCCCTAATAACTCACATACTGTGTCACGGACTGACATCCCTTGCAGAAAACAGCAAGCCTGTTATCAATCACACATCTTTGCATATTGTGAAACGTCCCCCCTTTTTTCTGCCAGAAAAAAAAAAAAAAACCTGAAAACATTCGGAGGAATAGAGCTCCGCTGACTTTTTCCTTCTCTTAGAAACTCACACATTAAATTAAAAAGAGCTGTTGTGGTATTTCGGAGCTGCCATTATTTATGTCGCACATGATCCCAGAATTATGACTTATGCTCATAGAGTAGACAATTAGATAACTGCTTGTTTTTATTTATCACTACACCTTTTTTTCAAAAAGTGGAAGAATATAAGATTTTTTTTCCCCGTTAGCTGAAAAGTAGCTGTTTACTTTTTGTGTAAGTTTAAAATGTCAATTTTTGCAACAGATCCTACTTTTAACTATGTGGATTTAATGTTTTGTTTTATTTTATTCACTGTAACCTTCGCCCCATGTTGCCTTTGCAGGAAATTTTGGACTCCAACACATTTATTTTCTACTCCCTGAAAAAAAATTTGGGCCCCTTCACTGTCCACTCCAGGTTTTCTTGCTCTCCAAGTTGACCTGTCAAGCAGATTACCACAGAAAGAGATTAATGGCAGAGGCGGGTTGCAATAATAATCGTTTTGTTTGATGTGACAACTTTGATAGGCGTTGATTTACTTACAAACTGATAGGCTTTTAATTGAGCGCCTCCATCCCGATTGAGATGAAAGGGAAAACCACATTGAAAAGCTGCCCGATTGCCCCGGAGCCTCAATACTGATTAGCCATCTCAGTGGTGAATAGTTCAAGGCATTTTAAACTTCTTTTCTCAACGGCCTGACAGACCATTTCTCTTCTTTTCTTTCTCCCAAGTCCGCTCATTCTCCCTACCTCTTTAAGAAAATAAATCATTTTCATTGTATGTAAATAAAATTGAGCTGACATCAATGTATAATGTCTGGATTTTTTTTTCTCTTTTCTTTCTTTTTTTTTTGTTCCTCGTCTTTTCTTGTTGCAGATGACAGTGAGCCCGAGGCACGTGACAGGTTTTAACAACACAATAGCAGATACGTACAGCCAAAATGGACAGGGTTGTGTGTGGAGAGATCATCGTGTTTGACCGGGTTGTTACACATTAAAAATTAAATCAAGGCTTACTCTTGCACATTCTTTAACTTATTTCAGAAGGACGGGCTGTGTTTAAATATAGAAGAAATTTAAAAAATACATTTATTTTATTTTCCCATGTTTAATTATCCGTTTTTACGCACGATTTATTTTACTTCTACAAATTGCATTTCATTGGTGAACAACATGCCTTTTTTTCGTGTTCTTTTTTTTCGTGTTTTTCCTCAGGCTTCTTGTTAACACCATAAAAGGCCGATTAGAGCAAAAGCAGTTTAGCACCTTAAGCACAAAGAGCTTCTCTGTGGAACATGTGAGCCGGACTGTCTGCAAGTTATTAAAGTTTCCTCATGTACACCACCTCCGAGGTGTTTTATGAAGAACTCCAAACCCCCAAAAAGTTCCCAGACTTTATTTAACAACCGACTGAATGGATATGAAGTTTAATCCCCAGTTTTCTAGCTCTTATTCCTCCACATTGTCTGTGGACGTTGGTTATAGCCGGTGAGTCTGAAACAGCAAATCTTAACGCGAGAATCGACTTATTTCCCGTGAAAACTTGGGTGTCTCATGCAGAATGTCTCTGTCCCCATTTGTTCTTTTCCCCGCAGTCACACTTGCATGTAATCAGCCACAATAGCTGACATAAATCAAGCGGTGGATTGACAGCGTCTGACAAATAACTGATTGATTGCGGTGGAGCAGAATTGACACTTGACGGAGGGGTGGAGATAGAAATAGAAGGGCGGTGTATATTATACTGAAAACATGTGACATTCACATCCCTCCATCACTACATTGGTCTATTCCTGTCAACGCTTGTCTGTTTAGGGAATTCAAGCTGAAGTGGTTGGTTTTATGTTTGCCGGTGGAGGGAGAAAGTCCTGGTGGTGGACGTGCGTAAAATGCGCGCAGTTTGGGCATTTCTTGGGTTGCAGGCAGTTGGAGAAGAACAAATGAAACACTTGTTAATGTAACGATAGAGTTTTAAATATAAAGATTTTAGGATCAGTAGCTCAGTAGTAAATTTTTAATATAATAAGAGAAGTTGGTGGTGTGTGACAGTAGCCACCGAGATCAGGAAATGACCGTGCCATCTAAATTTTCGAACTTGTGCTAAACCCATATGAAAATGATTGCATTGTTAATGATTAAAACATGATTTAACCCGACATAGAAAAAGAGATTAATACGCTGAATGCTATTTACCTTCCACAAAAGGCGATTATATGTTTCATATTAGACGAAATTAATTAAAAATGTTGAAATAAGTGAAGTACAGTCCATGATCTTAAAAGCGCATGGGTTGTCCGTAATATTCACACACTTTTCTCCATTCTGCCGTACCCAAAGCGCCACATCTCAAACAGCGTGAGCGTTCACGGCAATCTAAATATTTCTTCCTATCTCCTCCCCCGAGCTGTCAAAATAGAGGCGCTTACAAAGAGGAGAACGTCACATCCCCTTGACCCTCCAATCACCTCAGGGTCCCATTTGATTGGAAGGCGGCAAAGGCTTTAATCTCGGACTAATTCAGCTGCTTTTGAAGTGAAAATTTCTACCAGTTCGTACTTCGGGAGTACAGAGCGAGGACCTGCAGACAGACGCACACAAGGCGCAGCGCTCATGGTGCAAGACGCAGCCACGGATCTGCGATAACCTCGCACGGTCTCCTTCCAGCTGCCGCGCCTTGCTCCTTTATTACCAGGATTACCTATTATTGACGCATTTTACGACTTTTTTTCTCCCCCTCAGTGAGAAAGGCTCGGTGCTTTCTTTTTTCTTCATTTTCTTAATGAATCTGACGAAAGCATCGCCATTTAATTTTCTGACAGTTGGGACATGATCACATCGCCCTCGGCGTCTGCCCTGAAAAATAGTGATATTTGCGTAGCGTGGGAAAGCAGCAGTTCTCGGAATAGCAGCTCAGCGAGCATCAACAAGCCTTTTCTTCACTCCGCACCTCCGTCTGATCCACTACGGCAAGCAAACCGACTTCCCATCAAGGTTTTGAAAATGCTTACCGCACGGTCGGGACACATTTTGCACCCGGAGTATCTGCAGCCTTTGCCTTCTACCCCGATTAGTCCTATAGAGGTAAGGAGAGCGTTTTTGAACGCATTTGTTATTAATGTTTCGTTTCGTAGCGTTTTTTTGGAAGCCTAATTCTGCTATTCCGGAGTATACGCTGTCCTGCCCGACTGTGATTCTGTTGTTTATATCTGTTATCTGTCGGATAGTGTAAAGCCTCGTAATTTGTTTCATATTATCACCAAGGTAGTAGTTTTGTTTACGGAAAAGCCGTGCGTAAAATTCATACACGAAAATGTCCGTTTAGATATGCCAGGAAATATCCCGATTAAATGACCGTCTCTGAGTTAGTTCATAGAAAGAAGCTGTCGGTGTGCGTTTTAATAGCATGTATAAACCTTTATTTCATCTTTTTATTTGCAGCTAGATGCCAAGAAAAGTCCGTTGGCTCTGCTGGCGCAGACCTGCTCTCAGATCGGCAAACCGGACCCACCACCCTCCTCCAAATTATCCTCCGTAACATCAAATGGATCTAGTGAGAAGGAATCTAAATCAGGCCCTTTGAAACTGAGTGACATTGGTGTGGATGACAAATCTAGCTTCAAACCTTATTCTAAACCTTCAGATAAGAAGGACTCGTCTTCGGGCGTCTCAGGCGGAGAGAAGTCTGGTTTCCGAGTGCCGAGCGCCACCTGCCAGCCGTTTACGCCGCGGACTGGCAGCCCCAACTCCAGCACTTCAGCCTCTCCTATGCCATCGGAGGGGAAATGTGGGGAAAGGGATGAAAAGAAAGAGTCTGATTGTAATAAAAATGGCACTACGGACGGCTCTGGCACCACTAGCCACAGCAGGATAAGCGTGAGTTGTGGTGGAATTAACGTGGAGGTGAACCAACACCAGGAGACGACGCCTGGCACTAAAACCACCTCATCCTCGGAGTCCTCATCTGTAACTTCTGTATCCTCCGCATCCGTTCTCGGGTCAGGACTTGTGGCGCCGGTTTCTCCGTACAAACCGGGACAGACAGTTTTCCCTTTGCCTCCTGCTGGTATGACCTACCCAGGTAGTTTGGCTGGGGCCTATGCTGGTTACCCTCAGCACTTCTTGCCCCACGGAGGGAGCTTGGTAAACGCACAGCTGGCCAGTTCACTGGGCTGCAGTAAGGCTGGATCCAGCCCCCTGGCTGGAGCTTCTCCACCGTCCATCATGTCAGCCAGCCTGTGCAGAGACCCTTACTGCCTCAGTTACCATTGTGCCAGTCACTTAGCGGGCGCAGCCAGTGCTTCCTGCACGCACGACTCTGCAGCTGCTGCTGCTGCCGCTAACGCCCTCAAGTCCAGCTACCCACTAATGTACCCGACACACCCCATTCATGGCGTTCATTCCTCGGCGCCATCGTTTAGCGGACACCCCCTGTACCCGTACGGTTTCATGCTCCCCAACGACCCGCTCCCTCATGTTTGTAACTGGGTGTCGGCAAATGGACCGTGCGACAAGCGTTTCTCCACCTCGGAAGAGCTCCTGAATCACCTGAGGACACACACTGCTTTTACCGGGGCGGAGAAGTTAATATCTGGGTATCCCGGCTCCTCATCACTGGCCAGCGCTGCAGCAGCGGCCATGGCCTGCCATATGCACATGCCACCGTCAGGAGCCCCCGGGAGTCCCGGGACTTTGGCTCTCAGGAGCCCGCATCACGCGTTAGGACTGAGCAGCCGCTACCATCCGTACTCCAAAAGCCCCCTCCCGACCCCCGGAGCCCCTGTCCCCGTCCCCGCAGCCACCGGCCCCTACTACTCCCCTTACGCACTGTACGGCCAGAGACTCACCACAGCATCAGCGCTCGGATATCAGTGAGGGGAGAAAAAATGACTTTGAAAAGTTTATAGTACTAAGAATGCAAATATAAAGACTTTTATATTAACTGCGCTAAACTTATGGGCGGGATCCGTGGACTTCAACTGTATTTATTTATATGTCGGCTTAAAAGCAGGCGATAATAGCTGCAAATGGAAAATATTTGAGCAACTCAAAAAGTGCATTATGTTGAAACCGAACTCTATAGGTAAAGTGAAAACACACATATGTTAGAGTACTAATTAAAGTAGGGGTCCTCATTTCGATGTTAATTTGAAATTGCTATGATTGTATTTGTTCTTATTTAATGTCTCATTGAGAAGAAAAAAATAATTTACATGCATGTTTGTTTCTTAAATTTCAGAAATTGTCCACATTTAAAATTGCCGTTATTTTTCAGGTGTACACCATGGAAAAGAGAATTGGTATTTTTTTGTATGTATTCTGGAAAAAAATAAGAAACAATTCTGTTCCATATCTCCGTGTGCCTCATTTTCTGAAGTGTTAACATTATTCACTTGAAAAGAAGAGTCAGATTTATTTTTCACCAACTTTTTCAAAAAATAAATTGGCCTTTTAAATTATTGGGATTAAGAAAACCGTAATTGATCATTTCGTCGAGGCAGGCCTTAAAGAATTTACAAGCTGTTTTAGACACAATTAATTGCTATATGAGGACAATTTAATTTGCATTTTTCTTTCTTTCTTTCTTTCTTTCTTGACACACTCTTGAAGCTTTAAACCTTACATGAAATGCAGTTTGAATGGAAGAGTGTGTGTGTGTGTGTGTGTGTGTGTGTGTGTGTGTGTGTGTGTGTGTGTGTGTGTGTGTGTGTGTGTGTGTGTGTGTGTGTGTGAACACAAACTTAAACGGACTTTAGAAACTGAATTTGTATGAGAGATTTTAGTTTGCTGGAGTGAGAGTTTTGTCAATACATTGTTTTTGAGAAGTTTTTTTTTTTTTTTTTTGGAGAGTTGACGTGTAAAATGTGTGAGAAACGCCAGGAAAAAATGGATAGCTGATTTTTCTATGCTTTCTCAAAACACGAGCACACAAATTTTAAATTGCAAAATTCATATGTATATAATTAAACTCACGTTTATTTAAAAATATATAGGCTATATATTTTACAACATTGAAAGAAAGATGGACTTTTGAAGTGAGTCATTTGCTGGTTTGCAAGTTTAATGCACTAGAAATTCCACAAGCGTTTTCGACTATTGGGTCATTTTTATTATTATTATTTATGATTAAGCTGGTGGGCTGAGACTGAGCTGGAGTTTGTTTTTGTTTTTTTTAGCTGCTTTATTTTCTGATTGGATGATCATTACCAGGATGCTGTTATTTAATTTGCGTTGGATAATTTCATCCACCTGTGAATCTAACTGTACTCAGCACTAAATTTGTGATTTAAAAAAAGAAAAAGAAAGATCTGACTCGTGCAAAGTTGTGGGATTATCATGCAGGACAAACAACTCGCAAGTCCTGGTTTGAATATGCAAAGGCCAAGGCGAAGGGAATACTTTAAATTAAATTATATGAAAAAAATAACACAACAATTTCAAAATAAGAATATTTATGCAGTTGTTTTAGATAATGGCAGTGAACACATATTGTCCCAGATGGTGCTGTTAATGGCATTAGGGGAAAATCAGCTGCATTTTTGAGCTTTTATGGGAAACTTTAAAATGAAAATCGGTGCTTTGGGTGGATACTGTGACACGTGGTGTCAAGGCTGAAAATCAGACAGAAATACTTCACATTTTTCTTGTGTCGACTCTTACCGATTCTTTGCTGTTGATCCAACTGCATTACTATTATTATCATTATTATTATTGGGAATATCCCCGTCCCTTGTCTAATGCACAGCGGCTACTCAAACAAAAAAAAAAAAAGAAAGAAAGAAAGAAAAAAAAGAAAAAATCTCCCGTAGTGTGTATAAGGCCCACACGCGTCCTAAACTGATGTAATGACGGTGAAAGGGAGCAATTTCCATTTTTACCCACATCATGGTGGCTGTGCTCGGAGGTCCCCGGTGGAAGGCAATTTATCATGTGCCCCTCCCCCTGGCCCTGTCACTGGAGGAACAGGCAGGCACATGTGTGCATGAATTACCAAACCCTCCCTCCCTTCCAGCCCTCCCCTCTCTCCCCTCTCTCCCCCTCACTGTGGAGATCTGACACAGAGGAAGAGGGAACACGGTGGGATTAGAGTATGCAAGAGTATTAAAGTGCATATTCACTTTGTCCATCAAGGACTTTAAGAAAAGTGCTTAGGTGCGCACTGAGCTCTGCAGATGAAATGAAAACATGAGCAGAATATTAGTAAATGTAGAGATTTGAGTGTATTTTTGTCATTGTTGCTCACAAACCTAGTTTATATGATTTTTTGCTGATTTAACAACGATCTGGTTAACCAAATGGGACAGAAGAGCCAATGAACTCAAGTTTATGATAGTTGTAAACCCTAATTTGGCCCACTATAATTTACATTAATGAAAGGTCAAGGGTTTTCTTTTGGTTTTCTTTATTTTAGATGAAAAATAGTTAGAATCTGTAACAGTGAAGCAGAAAGAATGAAAACTTTACGTTATAGCTTTTGGGGTTTTCACTTTAGAGACAATCTAAGGAGGCCATAAGTGTAAAAATGACAAGTTGCATGTTTTTCTCAATTCCAAAGATATATTTGCGTTCCTTCTTGCTCATTTGTGCCTCAGCTCTAAAATGTACATCAGTGTTAGCTGCAATCTCACGAACAGGACAAATCAGCCAACGAAATATTCCAAGAATGTAAACAGTATGTAAAACACGTTTCTTTAAAATATACCGTTCCTCCTCAGACTTCTGGCCAGGACGTAAAGCAGCCATTTTAGATTCTTGGGACATGCTTGCATCCTCAGTGAAGGAGACAGAAAGCGAGCGACACTGCAGGAAACCTGGCAGGACATCTGGCAACGGGGGGGAGCCCAGGACGTGACTCACACACCTAACCCCATATTCAACCGTACTGAATTACCAGCACTAAAGCTGTCATTAGTGGGTGTGTGGCACAATATAAAGACATGCCGTCGTCTACAGTGGCAAGTCTATAGTTTGGGTAACAGCTGTGTCAATAAGGACAAGCTGCTATAATGTTCAACCCCATGCCCGACATAAGTCAAAAAGAGATTATTAACTTTTATGTGTGTGTGGTCATTTTATCAGGCTGTGATTACAATGTAAAAGCTCTGGGTGATGGGAAAAAGAGACCTATCAATAATGGCTTTGTTTGCACTGCTTACTTTATGGGCACTTGATATTTCTTACTTGCAGTTATGTTTTACAAGTATAGATTGCTACTTTTCAAATACACTTTGATTATACATCTGCTTGTCAGATATCATAGAGGCTGGTATTTGCCGCCGCCTCCATGTGGGTCTGGTACCGTACGTGCACCTATAGCTCATGTACACCTTAGCACTACAATTGCAGTAAAAAAAAAAAAAAAAAAAAAAAAAAAAAAAGTCAGCTTAGCCGGAGCGCTCGGCTGTCATTATCTCAGTGTGTGATTTATGGTGATACAGGCTGTTGAGGTGTCCACAGCTTTGAGATTGTAGTAATGAAGCCATAAAGTGAGCAGCATGAAACAAAGCAGAAACTCGGCGGTCATAAACAAGAACAACTGCTGCAGGCAAATCCATACAAAATCTGCCTGATATCTAATAAAAAATAGAAGAAAATCAACATTGTCATTGGTCACGTGTCCTATCCATCAACACTAAAGCACCCCTTTCTGACAGACTGATCCTAGAATGCAGTCCCCAACTGAGCGCCGTAATAGAGGTAATTTGGTTCTCAAAATCTGTGCCAAGGCAGACAGGAATCCCTCCCAGCTCTTCTACATGTGGTTACCCTTCTCATTGATTTACAAATGCAAAGTGCTCATCCAGGTGATGTGAGAGAAGTGGCAGTGTTGATCTATCTGTGCCACTCAGATCTCTAACCAGTGAGACACTTTCTTGTGCTTAGACAGCCTAATTGAGGTCATTTCTGTCCGCTTTGGGCTCTGCAGAGCGCTGGGGTGTTTTAGTGTTCAGATAATTTGCCCATTTTGTGATTCTGACAAAGAATATTTTATGGAAATGCACCCTTATTCCCGGCACCTTAATGGAGTATGTTGGAGTAGTATGGGAGCTGATGAGGTTGTTGTCTGTCACTGATAAATGTAAAAAGCAGAGAAAATGTCAGGGATGGGCTCGACTCCAAAGGGCTCTTTGCCTTCATTTGAAATCAGCGGCGCCTAAGCACCGTGTCTTTAGGGCGTTACGGTGCACAATCGCAAGGTTATTCTAATTGTTTGAAGCTGTGTGGATACATCATAAGACAGCTTATGTCTTTATGTGTAGCTACCCAGTGGACTATCAAAGACCGAGTCCTCCATCTTAATTTGAGATAAAGGCATTTGCTTTCCAAGTTTTTTTTTTTTTGACAGGTTGAGGTTTCACTGTACCGCATAATTGCTGTCTTCTGCTGTTCTCGCCCTTCTATGAGCAAACCCTCATGGTCCTATATGACAGTGAGTACATGATGTCATTTCCATGGGCCACCAATTACCGTGACTCACATGCGTACTAACTGCATAAATCTTAGTCTTATGCTGTATTGGATGAAGATATAATGATTAGTCAATACGCTTCCATTTGGTATTTCTTCCAGGGAATGTCCGCGACTTAGACAACTGGAATAAACAGCATTTATAATGTCACAGTTGATTACTGTATGTAAATCAAAGCGGCGCTGTTTATCTTGGGCCTACTTTATGATTTACTGCGCATGCTTATACTGGATCATCCAGCGCAACAACTCCCGGCTTGTAATAGAAATGCCCAAAACTAAGTCCTTGACTTGTAATTTTGAAGGAATCATTTTGGTGTTTTCTGGTAATTATATGTCTCTGTACCATTGCCACCTCTGCTGTAAACTGTTTAGGCACCTTTTGCAGTGTGATCAGCTGACCAGATGACTTACCAATGGAATGGTTATATGCATATCCATGCTTGATACTGGATTATGAAAATAAATGTATAGATGTACAGTACAGTGCAAACACCCTTACTTCCTTCTCTGTTTGAATATTAATTTCAAAATAATGGCAAAAATTTAAAAAAATAAAAATACAATGGAACTGAATAAAAACTATTATACATTTTAAAATGTTGCTACCTGTCAGACAAGATGTATAAAAATGTAATGTCATGCAGTATAATTAATTATTTAGTAAAATATAATCCCAAAGAGGTATTGCACTTGCAAACATGGCAAATAAATCTGTATTAAAATATATCAATAATGCAAAATACAACATGCAATGAAAGAAAACGCATGTAGCAAATCATAAACCATTTCAAATTGATTAATTAATGTAAAAAAAAAAAAACAACACTGATGTGTGGAAATAAGATGTGAGAGGAGTGACTGTGAATCAAGGAATTTGTTGATTTTACTTGTCTATGAGCAGCCCTTGCTAAAATATCTAACTTTTTGCATATATTAGTTAGCTTGAGGACAAAGAAAACCAAGTTGTATTTGCTGATCATTTCAAATATAAGATACTCTAAAGTGCAATTTGCCATATATTGAGGATTATTTTGGTGGACTTTTCTTTTCCAGGGAGAACTCCATCATAGCAGCGGGTGAGATAGCATTTACACCAACCAACAGTAGCCTCAGTAAAACCTATTTCTGTGCAGTTACTGTATGTGTCGGCTTTGAGGAAAAGTGTGACGACTTGGCTTTATGACCTTTTTCTTTAGCGGAAAATCTTGCTCCATATGTGTCGCCATTGTTTGATCTGCCTACACATGAAAACTATTGGCGGGATGCAACAAGCTCAAGTACACTCTCAGAGGAATTTTTCAAAGAAGCTAACAAACTGAAGTGGGCGTACACCGAGTCGGTTGAAGGAAAGTGGATACAACCAAAAGTTACATTACAAAACTTCATCACATTTCCGGCAGTGGTGACCTCAGGCCACTGGAGTGGAGCGGCTAACTTTGCCTCATATTAATGTTTTATAAAATACCGGATTCCTTTGGCTTTCTAACAAAGCACCGTAGGTGTGAATGTGAGTGTGCTTGTTTGTCTCTATATGTAGCCCTGTGATAGACTGGCGACCTGTCCATAGTGTCCCCTGCCTCCATAATGGATGGATGATTTCTCTGGGTCTGAACATTGTTGAAAACATTTGGAATAATGCAAGTAAGCAAAATATACAACATTGGTCTTGTAATTTCTAAATTATTTCATGTGGAAATGCTACATATTATACCTTTTAATTGTATAATTAACACCCGTGTGCAAAACCTACAAACCTCTCGTATGGTGGACGGTTTCAGCACAAGTAAAAATTATTTCTTTTAACATTTATATCAAGTGTCCCAGCAAGCCAGCATACAAATTGCCAAGACTCTGGATTGAGGTCAAATAAATGGAATTCAGGTGTTTTTGATGTTACCCTAAAACATTTTTGTTGAGTAAAGTTATATTATCACTATTAAATGACAAACTAAGTCACTTCATTTAGTTAGCATATTTGCTAGTTGGCTAAAACCACTCTCTCAGCCAAGCCAAGATCAAATCAGTGTGTGATTACCCTGAGACATTTGCACATATTCCACTCTGGATACAAAAGGTGGAATTTGTAACCAAGTTCTGTGCAAACTGGTGGCTACTACTTACTTAAATAAGGGAATGGTCACCAGTGTGGTTATCTTTTGTCTCCACTGCACCATTGAGCAGGATTTCCCAACCTCAGCAGCTTTCTTCGAACATAATCACTCACAAACCTGCAAAGAACAATAAGGGGGCATTAATAGTTATTTGTGTAATGGTGATACTCCATAGGACCATTATCCAATTTAAAGAACACTGAAGACCCAGGACTTACAGTATGGGGAAAAAAAAGGAAGTGTACACTCCACTACGATATCCTCTAGAATTTCCTGGTTGGAGCCAAGTGCAAAGAAAAAAAGGCAATATATAACACTTATGTGATTTATGAGAGCTATGTTTATCATGTTGATGTAAACTATTCAACTATTACCAGCTTCCACATTACTCCAGCAATTCATTCATGTCAGCAGACCCAACAATCCCCAGCTCCCCTCTGTACCACCAAGCTCAAACCAAACTATTTCTCCCTGCTCGGTGCCCATATGACTTTCAATAGAGACTTCTCCAAGGAAATAAGAGGAAAAAGGGGGACATTTCTCAACTCATCCACATGCAGTAAGTGATGATGCTGCGATGTATCACACATTGATCTGAGGCATTTGGGGGAGCGGAGCGTATTAAGAAGGGAGCGCAGTAGACTAATGGGCCTGACTGGGAGACAAATTTGGCCAGACATGCAGCAACATGGCCCCAGGAAATATGGGGTCTCGCATCACTTTTATTGCTTTAATGCATTTTAGTGTTAACTGTGAAACTGAACCTCAAATCACCTGCAGTCCATTGGTTTTTTCCCCCTTTTTTTTAGTTGTTGTCTTCCACCCTGCAGTAGGTGTAGTAATATTATGGGTGGCCATATGCTGAACAAGCAAATTTGTTAGTTTTTCTTCAGAAACAGGTTGCTTCTTTAAAATAGGATTGTGTAAAAAGCTAAAGGAAGGATCTTTTATATTACCTTGCAGATAATACCATTATAGGAAAAATATGTGATAAGGAAAGGGAAAAACATTAAACAATATGACTGCTGCACATTTTTAGTTGATTACATTTACAAAAAATAGCAAAAAGAAAGAGAATTATACTGTAAAATAGCAATAAGTCATGCTTTAATTTAGTCTGAGTTCCAGTTAACAATCTCCTGTTGTAAGTAGATGCTGATTTCGTCCTTAAAATGCCACCTGAGGAACATCTCTTTGTAAAAGGGGCCATTACATCTGTCCAAATGTACGATGTCCTGTGAAGAACTATGCTGTTTATCTTCATTTCATGTTGCTATTCAAGTAGATATTCAGTCTGACAGGTGGTCCAGCATCTGCCTTTGAGATGTCACCTGTGTTTTCCACAGATGTATAGTAACACTTTAATGGGAGCAAGTTTGTTGGAATTACTCCTTTGCATTATTTCTAATTATTTATATTTAACTGTAAAATAACATCTGGTGACCAACATCCCTCAGACTTTAAAAGGCAAAGAGTTGTGACAGTCAAATGCTGAACTGCACCCCCTATAGACAGTCAGTGCGTGAATAAGCTCAAACACACAGGAGGCTGCGTAGTGTTCCTGATATGAAAGTCTGTAACAGTTAATTTTTTTTTAACCTGGAAGCTGGCAAATGCAAGTTATCAACCTTCAAGGCTTTAAATATTATAAGAAGAGACGCACACATGCACACATGCCACACAGCCGAGGAGTCAATCAAAAAATAAACAGATGAAATCTACTGAAAATTTGAAGATAGAAAAACTGTCACCGGGATGATTCCCACCACAAAGAAAGCCGGAAAGACAAGTGAAGGGATCTTTTGAAACCTTAGGTAAATAAGAGGAATCAGGCGTTGAACATCCAGGTAATAACTGATGTTATGACTTGGCATTTGCTCTGACATGCATTTGAGACAGGAACATTAAAAGATATCCACCATTTGACAGGTATCACAGTTCCCCCAGGCAAGAAGGATTCTCATTTTGATGAGTGTGTCAGTCACAGTGAAGCCTGTCGACAAGCCAGATCTCAAGCACTGACGTTCAGGAATAACTCTTGCCTCAAATATTACAAATGGAATATTTGAACAGTTGTGTGAAGGAAAACTGATTATGGCTAAACTACAAAATGTTTAGTACAAAAACTAGCACTCTGAAAGCACAAATTTCAGCAAAAGCTTTCCTCGGATGACCATTAATGCCACAAAACGCTTCAAGTCAGTATTCTATTCATCATATGTTTCAAGCCGAGTGTAGTTTCCATTTACGATACACTGGAGAGGTTTTCTGCTTGCCTCATTCTTTGAAATAACAATGCAGAAAAGCATTGATTTGAAACGTAGCATAAGCTACCGCTTTCGGTGTACATAAGCTCAATACTCAGCAGAGAGCAATTGTACAAATTCCCAAAATGGATCATTCAGAATCAACTTCAGTGAATTAGTTGTGACTGAAGTTGACAGGGCTGTGGAGAGATGGTGGACGACATGGGGTTTTAAATGCCATGCTCAGCGCCAAGTGTGAATAGTCGCTCTGTATGCATTTTTCACTCCTGCACGTGCCATGTTCAGTATATGACACTCACACTGATTTACTACGCTCTCCCAGCTAAATAATTTACAGGGATATGGCTCTCTGTGCTTTTAATGGTTGTTGTATAGACCTGTTTGCCTTTAAAATGTTCCACAGGCAAGCAGCCATATGCTTGGATGGATGGGAGACCTCTCAGCACTGATTAATAAGCTGCTCGGTACTTCACTCCAAACAGGGTGTCGGGAAACACTGCATAACCAGCAGCAGCCGAGGTGCAGCTGAATGTGTTGTGTGCTTTGTATGCGTTCGTGAATAGACCTCAGTGCCGAGCGCCACGGGTAACGCGAGTGATCCGATGCAGTGCAAATAAAAAATAGATCTGTTCTAAAATTTTGATGTGTGATTTACCCTCTGTGTTCTTAATGCGAGCCCTATTATGAAATATGAATGGCTCAGTTTTTTGGCAAATGTTTGTGTTTGCTGGTCTAAATGCCAGTTCAAATAAAAGCACCGTTGTAGAAGGCCCGGCTATTGGTGTGCAAACAAAGCCGGAGAGCATTATTCATTGCTATGTCATTTAAACTTCACTGCATGGATGCCGACAATCAAAAGGCATTGTTCTTTTACATATTATTCTCTGTTAATGTTTAATGTCACTGGCAGTTCGTTCAATCAGAAAATATTCTGTTGGAAAATAGAGACTTGATACGCGAGCGATTAATCATCCGAGTGTTTACTGTAGAGCACCTGTTGATTATTCTCCCTGACAAGAGCTGAGCCGCCCATTCTTTTCATGAGAGTACACTTGTTCATTTGCTAGTAGCATTAATTTCATCTACTGTTAGACCAGTGGTTTGTTTAACAGTAAGTTATACAGATTTTGGGGGTTTAATAAAGTTTAAATTTACTGTTTTTTAAGCAATTATCTCATGTACAGAGTGTGTCAGAGTGACAACAGAAGCACAGCGCTCATACCCCTTAGCCTTTTGGGAGCAAAGGGGATGGAGTTTTAGTCGTTGGTCTAATGTGTGTCTCTCTGGAATTCTGTGACATGAAAATGTTTGAGAACCACTGCTTTAGACAGTCCAAAACTGCAGGGAGGCAGCCAGCATTTTCCAGTTCAGAGCTCAGCACAGCCCAGCATGGTTTCGACAGGTTGAGTGCCTGCATGCTTTCACTCTGGAACGAACGAACAATATCCCCTTGTTCCTGGCAAAAAGAAAGAGAATCAATGTGACAGCTGTGAACACACATGAAGATGATGGGGAAGTCAGCCATGGGAGATGCAAAATGTTTTCTTCTTTCTTCTTCCTTAAATCTCGTGAACTTCAAAGTTGTAATTGCTAATTTGATCCATGAGCTGTGCGGTACAGTGTCTCATGGTAAAGTGCTCCACTGTCTGTCAAGGAGAACATATCACGCATCCTTCTGTCTGGATTGTATGCATCTTCTTATGCTATGAAGACATTAAATAAACTGCTTTCAATTAATAATGAGCTTCACGTCCCTCCACCGTGCATTTAATCGTATATGGATCTCTGTTGCTTGTGCACGAATGAGGCTACAAGCTTTTTAGCATTAATATCAACAGTAATTGTGCATGTAAAATAAAATTAAACTGAGATACCAGTTGTTTCTTAATATCTCATTGTGCAGACATATGGCAAAAGAGCTGCAACCTCCTGGCACTCTTTTTTCTTTGCTGTTGCTCTCCTAAATATTAAATCTACACATACAGTTTTGCACATTCACACTTGCCACACACACACACACACACACACACACACACACACACACACACACACACACACACACACACACAGTTCTGGCTGTCAGGTTTTAATAAGCATCCAACAGTGATATATGTTTTTTGTGCCGTTTTTCTTGATTAACTCTTAGTTCCTCTCCACAGCTCTTTGACTCTATTTTGGCTGAAATGCACATTAAAATCCCGAAGAACGCCGAAGCCTTTTTCTCCACATAGCAGAGCCAACACACAGTTGTCCTCTGTATTTTTCTGTGTGCCATTTAATGGTTCATCCATCTCATCTGCTCTGCTAAATGTGCTTGTTGAAAACTATCTGAGCCGGGGCTCTGCTACAGATTTAATTTCCATACACACTGTATACTGTGAGCTTTTAGCTGCTCTGGTAGCTGAGTCTCTTTGGAGTGAAACCTGGCTCTTGGCCACAAAAAGTCTATCGTTTGAGTATCACATGGTTAGTGGTGCTTCCTACGGCTATATTTATGTACTCTAACTGTATCCCCTTTCATTGAAACCTAACCAGTGGGTGATTTGTCTCCATAAGAGAGTGCCATTTACAAGCAGCCATGCTGGGGTGGGACCCCAACCAGAGGACTTGTTAATAGCACACATCCACTTCTCACCAGATGCTGTCCAGAACAAACCAACATATACTGAGAGAGATGTCGAAACCAATTTTCTAGGAATGCTGGACCACAGCGGTAAACTTTTAAAGTTTTAATGCAACTTATGCAGGGTTTTTTCTATTTTTAAGCTGGCACCTTCATAGAGTAAACCAGAAAGTAGCTTGGAAGTGTTACAACTCATAGTTATTTTGTGTTTTTATGACCTTATTGTATTGATTTATTTTGGCACAGATGATAAGCTATGTTTGAAACTGTACACTTTGTGCAAACGATTAGAAATGTCTTAACAGACATTCAACCATTTATATTAAATAATATCAAATAGCATTATAATATCACAATTTGATTTGAGTTGTAGTTATTTTGCAGTGTTGTTATGTTGTCCACATCCACAACACATCAAAAAAACAGCCTACAGAACAGCATACAATAGCTTTTGGAAACATTATTAATGATTTGTTGGTCTACTGAAAAGCCTGACTAGCTTGTTTCTGAACTTTTTTCTGCCTCGCCAAAAACATTAAATTCTAAATCCAGAAAGTCTTGCTTTGTGCCTCAGGCAAACACCACTATATCTCTAAGACCTAGACAACTTACTTCATTGTTTACTTACAGTCAAATGCCCAAACCAGTTTTCCCTTCAACCACAAGAGGAAAAATGTCATGGATAACTTTTTCACTCTGTAAATTTTGACTGCTGTTATTCTCTGCCAACTGCATGTATTCCACATGTTCATATCTCTTTTTATCACCACATTTATATTTCATTGCTCACTCACTATCACAGCACCTGTATTTGTATCTGATTGGTACTGCCTCTTTTTAATTACCGGCTCTGTTTCTTGTTAAATTCGATACTGTGTAGTTTGTACGTCTATGTTGTTATTTTTATAACTCCTGATGACTCTTTTCCTTGATGGCGCCTGATTGTAGATGCAAATGCATGTTCCTCGCTGGAGACAATGACAGTAAAGCTCTCCAGAGTCTATGTCACTGGGCCAACAGCAAAATAAACTACCTGACAGTCATGTAAACTGTCACTGATTATATTTGACTTTGTGATCAGTGTTGTAGGCTACAGTTGTGATGTATGGTTATATGCAAACTGAGGTAGCAGGAGTTTACACAACGGCTGATGGAAATTCTATCTTGATTTGCTTTACTGCTGTTGAATCTTTGGATATTTCTGATATGTCATACAGAAAATTAATGGGGTTTGTACCCTTAGTAGATGAGTTTCTGCCCCTTTAAGAGACGACACTCCATTTACTCATATGTGGGGCACATTCTGTAAATTGGAAGCTTTTTAGATTCGCCAAGGCCACTGAGGGCAACCTTGGATAGACACTATACACGCCAGTCTTCACTACTCAGATCAATTTGGAAAGTCTCTCTCTCTTGATGTAATTGCCCTTCATTCATAAAAAAAGATTGATTGAAAATCAGATCTCCGGTTATGGGCCCCGGTGACAGCGAAAGAAAAATGCAGAATTTACTGTCTGCTTTTACAGCTGGATTTCGGGAATAATTGTTGCGGGACATGACGGTGAGTTAGCAGTTATAAACCTGTCCTCCATATAAATTACCTAATCAGGAGATCCCAGTGGTTATATAAATTGAGCCACTCATTCGTCTTCAATGGCCTGTGTGTGCATATAAAACCACAACGACCATCATATACTTCACAGGAAAGGGGGCAGCCGTTGCTGTTTACAGAGTTAGGGGGGAAATGGATGACTTTTTGCATGCTCAATCAACTGTGAAATGTCCATTTAATCATCCCCAGAAACCCCCCTGGTTTATTTGTGCTGCAGCGGAGATTTACATTTCCAAACATCCCCCATATTAATCATTACTTCATCACGCCCTCCAACTGACAAGAAGCATAAACCACCTCAGTGTACTGCCCTGTCGACTAATGTGTGTATGTTTCTGTATAGGAGCATGTGTGTATTTGTGTATATGTCACACTTTGAATGTGTGTGTGTGTGTGTGCATGTGTGTGTGTGTACAGTATGTGGGTGGGTTTGGTGTGAAGGAAAAACCTGCCCTTTGATTCACTCACCACTCACTGTGTCCAGCAGAAATATTGAGTTTTAGTGGCATGATTGCATTTTTTTTTTGTCCACTGAGGTTTTTTGAAATACAACTTTTCAGGCTGTGGAAGGCAAATGGAAGTCACTCACATGGACTTTTTCTACTTGCAAGGAAATGAGAATGATTGATGTTATTTTCAGGACACAACATCAAAGAATGCGCATGAAGTGAAAATGTCACATACTATCTTATTTTTAAAAGGTGAAGTGGATTTTTAAAAAGAAAAAAGAAAAACAAGCAAGCATTCTGCTTGACTTTTGGATAAATAGCTTCAACAAAATGGCAGGAGAAAATGTTGAGGTCAGATTGGACTTTGTTGCAAAAAAAAATGCATTCTGGTTTATTCTGAGCATTAGACAGCTCAAGTGATTTACTGATACTGTACTGCAGCAGGAGTTCCTTAGCAGAGCCTCTCTACCTGCTGCCTTAATGAAATTCAGGATGTTTCACCATCAACAATGAATCCTTCATAAAAGAGTGAAGTATGAGTTTATCACCCAGGATGAGAAGCATGTTACATTTGCCACTTTAAACAAGATGAATGGGTCACGCAGCCATTTACATTCTCATACATTTTTATGACTCTGCCATGAAGTGAATTTGATCTACTGATAAGATAAATGATGGACATAAAGCTTTGGCAGTTCTGACTTTAAACAATCTTTCATTTGATGCCAGTCTTTTACTTTTACATGACGCACTGTCTTTCTTCACAACCTTGTGAGCAAATAGCTGAAGAGTAAGGAGTAAATGGCAACCATTCATATTTCCTGACAAATGTTTGTACATCCAAATCTGAAAAAAATTTTTAAAAAATCATTTAACTCCAGATATTTTGTGCGTCGCATGTGTGTGTTATTGATGATGGGAAACAGGTTGACCTCCAGTGTAGACAAAGGGATATTTTGTTTAACCTGGTCATTGGAGTTGTTCAGCCAGCCATGGGAGTTTGCCATGCAGCTGCATGAAAAGCAGTTGAAAGCTTCACTTTGCAGATGCCAGCTCCTTTCAAAGGTTTTTTTCTTTGAAATGATGCTTGTATGTGTATATTTGAACATGGAATTTTAGCAACACGGAAACGAACTTGGGTCACAGGAAATATCCCCTGTCAAAGAGTGATGGAGTATGGTGAATGGAGCTGTCCGAGGGATCAGAGTGATGGAAGAAGACATCCTCCCTGCTCGCTCTCTCTTTCAGCGTCCATTTCCTTGGTCTCCTTCTTGTTGTCCTGTTATTTTACACATGGTGGTGGCTGCTTGGATGTCACCATTAGAAACATTTCAACAGAATAATCTATCTCTGACGGTCACGTAGACCATCCTTTTAGCCATATGGACGACAGATTAAAAATGGTGCCTTCAGAATGCTGTGGATGGATCCTTGTGGAGACTTCAGTGTTATAATTTGAAAACAGCCCTGGCCCATTTAGTCACTGGTGAGTGAGAGCGTTGCAGCATGGACAGAATGATAAATCACCTGGTCAGGCTAAATGACAATTTTATTTCTCACCTCCATTTTCATTGAGAAATATTACCGGAGCACTTTTCTCCAAGGCAACTTTTGATTGAACCTAATGTCAGTCAAGCTAACTAGCAAGCGAGCTCGCCACTAAAACACTGACATCATCCTCTAGCGCTGATTTATTGATTGATAATGTAAGCGCAGACTAACACGACACATTTTGGCGTGCGTACATGCGTGGGTCGCGTTTAAGTAATTCTGAAGTCATCTTTTGTAAGAGGAGCAGGGAAAAGGCTGCTGGAAAGAGGAAACTGGAAGTACAACAGACGGTCTTTGTTTGGGTATCTACGATGAAGCCTGTAATTTACACCCTAATGGGCGACGCCGTTGCCGCTAGAGGCATCGCAGCTCTGAGGGTGGGAGAGAGAGAGGGAAAGAGCTCCATCATGGAAAAGGGAGCTCCTGTCTGCTGCAGTGGTCCAGGACAAAGCTGAGAGCTCCCAGACGCCCCGCATGATTAATGACTTATGGCCACACTGTGTGGAAGCCTGGTAATTAGCTACAGCCTGATTAAAGACAAGTAAACTTCTGCTGATAACCCGATTCTGTTTCTCCCCAGCGCCGACACTGGCATGTGGAAGCTCTTACTGCCAGGGTTGCAAGAAACAGACCAACATTGAGTATGATGAATGTAGTCTCCAACAGGCATATACAGGCTCTAATTTAAAACTATTTAGCGTGTGACATATTGGCATTGTGCTCTCCCTGTCTCCCTACGTTCATGTTCGCGGTTCGCCATGGCGTCCAACTTTCAGGGGGCTGTTGTTTTGAGTCTGCGCCTGGCATATTCATGAATAAAGTTTTGTTCTGCCTCCCTCCTTTCGCTCACCCTGGTCTTTTCCCTGTTCATAGATTTTCCTCCAAACATTTGCATTTCCCTACATTAGCGAACAAGGAGAGTGGCAGCCTGCCACGAGAGTTCATCAGCTACCAGATTTTACAGTTCAGGCTGTCCAGAAGCAGACAGGACAGCTAAAGCCGAGCCAGAAAGTGGACGGCATTACACTGGATTTACCTTATGAAAGAAAATGCAAGCAGAGTTAGCTTTAAAAAAAGGGGGGGGCCTCCAAGCATTTCACTAGCAGCCCAAACAACCCACAAAAGTATTGTCTCTGTATTTTCATGAGGTGGGACTATTCCCAGAAGGTAAACAGATGGAGCAGAAGAATAATGGATGGCAACATTATAAAAAGCTGATGTCAGTTGTTTTGCAGTTGAGCTTAGAGAGTTCCACAAAAAAAATAAATAAATGAAATTAGTATCAGTGTTACTTAATAAATACTGTACTGTGCAATGTCATCATCCTGCTCTGATAGGAATAAAATATCATCACAAGAAGTTATGCAACAGATGTAGCCATTTCTCCTCAACAAAACTAACGCTGGAGACAATAGCATGGTTTCTAGTGGATAGTTTGCTACAACTAATTGCGCAACCCAATTTGTCTGCAGCAAGGGCTATCCTCAAAATGAAATACTGGAGGGTTAGTGTGTGTGTGTGTGTGTGTGTGTGTGTGTGTGTGTGTGTGTGTGTGTGTGTGTGTGTGTGTGTGTGTGTGTGTGTGTGTACGTGCACATATGTGCATGAGGTTCTCTGGTAGGGAAAGGACAGTGCCACAGGGTAACCATATGTGTGCTAGGATGAAATGCCCGGCCACCCACTCCTCTCCTTTTATCACCCCTCTCATAATTAGGTTGGTTAACATACTGCCGTGTATGCAGTCATATTGACTGGAAGCTTAATCACATTGCTATTGAGTTCCCGTCCCTGCTTGCCCCAGGTGACGCTTGTAAGTCCAGAGTTATGGCCCTAACCTATGGGAGGAAATTAGCTGTGGACACAAGTTTGTTCTTGTTCTCCACCCTCTGTGTGAAAATATTTAGCAGGCAGGGCGGGCGACAACACTGTGAGAAATGGGAAAGAGAAACACAATGTTCTACATAGAGCACCAGTCTAAGGCATGAAAAATGCAGGAAGAGCAGAAAGAGGTGCAGCGTGTGTTAGTTTGGCTGGCAGTCCATTAGGCCTGATAGACATTTCACTTACCAAAGTCAAATATAACAGTCTAGCATTCATTAATATGAGGAAGGGTCTGGGGAATCAAACCCACCATCTGGTTAAGACGACAGTATAATCTACAACTCATGATTAGGTCTAAGGAGTGGAATTTCACTTTAATCTTTTTCAGGGCTTGAAATTTCCATCTTCCCTGTGCGGCACATCATTTTTCTTCAAGACAAATGTGCTGTTTTTCATGTTCCAAAATTAGATCAGAAGAAAACGATTAATCATGTCATGGCCTGGGAAAGGAAACAAAGATCTGATTTTCCTCTCTTCCCTCTCTCTCTCTCCACCCATGCCCCTCCTCTTTCCTCACCTCTTCCTTTTCCTCTCCTCTAGCCTCCTCTCACCCCCCCTGGAAGACCTCCCTCCTCCCTCTTCTATCTCTTATTCTCTGCCTTCTATTTGCTGTTTTGTTTTGTGTTTTTTTTTTTCACCCTTGCTCTGGACAGTGTTCCTGAGCCACATCTTCTTCCCTGTCTTCGTACAAGACAGTTATTTCTTTCCTCATTCCTCTGCCCTGACTTCAAAAGAAAAGAATATGTAGGCTTGATGATTAATATGAAATGACGAGGAGTCTTCAATTAGCATAGCCTTCCCCTCTTCTCCTCCGCCCTCTCCAGCAGCGGTGAACAACAGATGGCAGCCTGTTTGTATGTGACACCACAACCAAATCTAAACTGGGAAGAGTGCGAGTCACCAGGACTGCAAATTAGTGAGGCCACACAACTGTCAGGTGCTGGCCTCCACTGACAGTTGTAGCCCATTACGGGAACATTGATGTTTTCACAGTGTGACAAAAAGGATTCCTTTTTTCTCCCTCCTTACAGAGGACCTGTCTGTCAGCCAGCTCTCAAGTCATAACAAATCACTGGCACTCAGCTGAGGCTGAGCATTGGGAGCGTCAGGGGAAGATAAATGACCTGCAGGCCTTTGAAGTGCTTTGGCAGTTCAGATGGCTCGGCGGCGCTGACAGAGAAATATACACAACAGCGTAACCAATAATGAGAACATTAAACATTCCTGCCTCCTGACAGGCTGACAGGAAAGCCCAGCCTGGCATCAATCATCTTCCGAGGCATAACCTTGACAATAAGTCTCCTCTCTGCCTTCCAGCTCTCACCTCGCGCTCTCCAGACTCCAATACCCAGACTGCACTGGCGGCCAAGCTCAAAGCGGATAGGACGGCGGGGTGAAGACGACAGCGGCAAGGCAGAAAGGAATGAGGGCCACAATCAGTAGACCGAGACAGATTCCCTATCGGTGTATGTAAGTGACAGCAAATGTAGGTCAAAACATCCAAACATGTCAGGACATCACGGTGGATTTATGGTGTCATCTTAGCCGGGATGGCAGTGAATATTCTATGATCTGCTCACTTTTCCTTCACGTTGTACTCACTGCGCACTGCCTGTCTTTCTCAGTTGTAGCAGCTCTTATGTACACAAATAATGCTACATTTTGAGACTTTAGAATATTGTATAGTATAGAGGAACTAAAAAAGTTTTTGGCAAATGAAACAGAACTGTTGAGATTAAATCAAATAAACACAACTGTAAAAAAAATGGATTAATACCTCATTCTAATTCAAATGCATGTACAGTACTTTGTCTTTATTACCATGGAATGAAGACTACCTGCAAGTTCTTAAGTTTGTTATCCAAATAAGTATATTTAGTGTGACAAGAAAACTGCAATGCATTTCAGGGCCGGAGCAACCCAACCCAAACATACATGTTTCTCAGTAATAGGTACTGAAACAGCAGGAGCAGTCCTCCAGGTATAGTGTAACTGAGCAGAGTATTTCACTGGTGTTTCCTTCATTAGCCATCCACATGTAAATCAACACAGACAAGCTCACCCCCAAAATGTTTATGTTCTCCGGTTTCCAGCACTTGCGCACAGCTCCGGTCGAGCATTTTGCACTACTGCACCAGAAGAGATGATTTATGTGGAATGGAGACATTTCCCCTTTGACTAGCACATTTGCGAAAAAGGTATGTCAAGGATGTGAGGAGCTCGGTAGAGGCAACCTTTCAAGAGAGTATTTTTTTACCCTCTTATTGGAAGAGCAATAAATATCTTGGCGACAAGACCTTCTCATGGTTACAAAGCTTACCTGCAACTGAGCTGGATAATTAGCAGGCCCTGAAGATGATGTATGACTTTCATTACCCTTTGGGACAGGGCAAACTAAATGAGGACACAGCTAATTGCCGTGCAAAGCAGTCTGGCATGGGGAAAAATGCAGGCCCTGCCTCCCTCTCTCAGTCCTTCTCTCTCACTCTATCTGCTCTGTTGAAAAAAAGGAGGCCCTGTTGCGGTTGTGGGGCTGTGATCTCCCTCTCCTCCCTACCTCACTGGCTGCAGGAGTTCACTGACTGTCCATAAATCAGGAGCTGCTTACAGCTGAAACTACCCTGAGTCATCAACATGCAATAAGCTGAGTGACAGATTCCATCCTGACTGCACTGCACCCTCAGTTCAGTCATGTTTCTCTATGCGGCTTTCTTTTCTCTCTCACCTTCACTCTATCTCTCCATCTCCCCCGTCTGTCTGCCACATCTTGAACTTCTTTGGAAGCCAAACCCATCCAGGCATGGTGAGGATGAAAACAAAAGCTGGTATAATCATAAGATCTTCCTCCCTGCCAAGCATTCGCGGGACTGAGAGGGAGCGGCTATAAACTGACTGCATACGAAAAGTGTTTCCAGAAGCAGCCCTCTCAGGAGTTCCAATGGTGGAAGCTAATGTCTAAAATGGTGGGGTTAAGTATGTTGGCATCCATTACAACGACAAAGCCCTGCTCTCCTGCTGACACGCCAATTCAGTTCAAGCAAGGCGCTCATGCATTATAGGGTAGTGGAAGGGTTGGGTAGTAATGCTTGTGTCTGTGCCTGAGTTGGAGTTGGTGGGTGGAGGGGCACATACTGTAACTAATTGCAACCTTCCTGTTGGAACTTTAACTCTCAATTTGATGCTTGATATCCCCTAGTAGGATGTCATTTTCTTACATCTGCTTAGCTCAATCTATTATCTATTAGCTCAAGTTTGGGCAGCTGCAAGTTTCAAGATGTTAATGACAGGTTTCAAATTATCACCACGTGACCTATGGAATAATACAACAATGTGAAAGTTGTTTCAGTTGCTATATTACATTATAGCACTGATAAATCATCAACTCTAAGTATTTACTGTGACCAAGTTACACGTTTTCCTGTTTACTCTATCAGACATGGAGCAACATTGCTATTAACTGGAAGTGGTGTGTCTTTCTACCTATCAAATATACAATACTGACAGAAATATTTAGGATTTTTAGATGTTTAGACTTGTATCCATTACTCTGTACCACCAGGAAGGCATTGGATTGGTCCCAAAATATTCCTGTACTATAAAACAACAACCCAAAACATACAGCCAGAGCCAAGAAGACTGTCATTAGCAGTCTCACATAGTCAGACGAATCTCCACAGTGCTGTCAGCGCTGCAGAATGGTCTGGCCTCATTATCATTCTGCTAAAGGTGACAAAAGATATCCTGGCTTCTTTGTATTACTCTAAACCAGTCACAAATGCCTTGAGTAATGGAAAGCCCAGGATGAAGCGATGGTGCCCCTGCAAAATAGTGTTGGGGGATACTGTTTGGGTAGAAAATCTGCAAACTAGGAAGTGAGCACAGTTATTAAATTTGTCTAATTCCCTGCAAACAACCAAGTGCATGATCCAAATCTTCAACAAAAGCATATAGGATGTTATCTAGTTGTTGTCATTGTTTCCAATAGAGAAATGGAATTTGAAATCAGTAACACGCAAATAGCACAATGAAATGAGGGCGATGCATTAAATGCACATGGGGCTTACATCTTGATTATACTTGCTTGTGGATGAGTAGTTGTTGGTAATATACTTCTTATCTTGTCTTTAAGGACTCCATTCTGTATATGCACAGTAGTACATATTTGTGTATTCTGTGCATCTACACTACTGCCAAGCATGTGTACTGTCCTAGTGTAACCTCTGTTGGACACAAATTTTGGGCGGCACATGGACTTGTGCAGGGAGGACCGTGCAGACTTTTGTAGACTGGGAAATGATACATTTTACGTCACACAGAGAATATCTGAGAACTCAAAGATGCAGAAGGTCTATATCTGGTGAGCTAGACTAATCTTCAGTGACAAGAAGAACAAGGAGTTCAGCAGCAGAAATTGTGCCTCCCCAAGGGCTCTGATCTCAACCTCATGGAGGCATATTTGAAACCATACCAAGTTTACTTTTAGTGCCAAAAATACTGCAGTCCACTCACATTTTGGCTTTGTTGTGGTCTCTGTTGGCTCTTGAAGAACAGATTTGGCTGTGTTCACCAACTAGTTGCTGTATGTTTGGTGGTATATAGTAGGTTTGTCTGAGCTTCTTGCTAGAAACACTTATGAGTAAACACGTTGATGAGGGCAATGAACCTGAACTAAAACACTGTCATTAAGAGGCCAAAAAAAATAAAAAATCAGCAAGCTGAAACACGTGTAAATGCACCAAAGAGTTGGGTGATAATTCTCTGCTCATCACTATGGCCAACACCTTTTACACTGTTATCAAATAAAGCAATATGAAGAAAAGCAGCTTTAAGGTTTCAGTCCTAGTTCATTTGTCATCGCCTGTGGTTACTGGTGGCAACAGCAGGTGCCTTTCAATAATACAGATCCCAGAGGTGTGTGTGAAATGACATGTACTGACAAGTGGAAGCAGCAAACACACCTTGAGCAGCTGCTTTCTCAGACGTGCAACAGAAGAATAGCAAGTCGTGGACCTGTTTACAGCTGAGTTGAGAGCTTTCATCGCGTTACGATGTTTTAATAAAAAGACTAAAGAAAATCGTCAAGAATGTCATCTGAAATGATGATACTGATGCTTGTGATTCAAATGTTGCCTTCTTTTTTTACATTAAAATCATTTGACCTCCAATGCATGTATGCATCTTTTCCAGTAGATTCAGTGTGGGTTTATATGCAGTTTCGTTACTGCATGGGAATGCAGAATGCAAACACAATGACTACTGAAAATAGTGCAAACACTTTGGTTTTACATAATAAAAATACACATAATAATTTGAATTTAATGGTCTACATTCCTGCCTTCGTATTCATAACTAATTTTTGTTAATGCAGCATTATTATAATTGTTTCACAATAGGCGTTGGTCTAATAATGTCAAAACGCATTTTTAAATCTGTTCAATCAGATTAATACCTTTTAATTTGACACCTCCCAGTACTATACCCTCAATTAAGCTAATTTTCATCATTTTTACATCCAAATGGGGGTCAGTCTTCACATAACAGTCTCTGCCCTTTTCATCAGCAATGCCAAGTACCTATAAAATACAGAGGCAGCTCTACCATCAGATGATTTTGTCAGCGTTGAACTTAATTTACTTCAGTTCAGTCAACGCTGTGAAACCTATTAATTCTCTCACAGTGCAGCGAATGAGGTCTTTTTGAAACTATTTTGCTTCTTGTTAATGAAGCAATTGTTTCCTCCACCATGTGTCAGCCGGTGGAGCGTCACTAACCTCAGACAGATACAGAGAGGCTTTTGAGATGTCGGGAAGGGTTTTGTTTGTTTCACTCAGCTGTGTCAATCTGAGACTTGAAAGGTACAGCTCAGTTTAGATCCAGATGAAACAAGTGCAGTCCAGTGATGTGAGGGTGTGTCTTCTGCCTACTGAAAAGATAATCATACAAGTCAAACCGCTGGGCTGCATCTGCTCCTACGTTTAACCAAATTAATTTTGTTCTGATAAAAATTCAGTTCAAGTGAAACATTAATTGCTCCTACCAGCACAGCTATTTTAGGCTGCGTGACATTTAGGGCTTTATCAAATAAAACGATACCTGGATGCTGCAAGAGAACAAAGCTGTTTCTTAAACTATGCAAACAAGTTTATTATTTCTTTACTTCTTTCATTTTTGTATTATTTGTTCCATTGATTCCAACTTGGTGCTGCTTCTCATCTGTGCCCACAGAAATCAAATCCCAGAGTGCACTTCTTTGTCAGAACTCATCGGATCTAGGTTTTTATTTGTACTGACAGTGGGTGAACTCCACTGTTGGGTGAATTCCTGGTTGTCTCGGATGGAACTGTTCACTGAACACAGCAGGAAGGGAGCCGGCCTCGGTGATGCCTCTTGTTTATCTCAAGGTGAGAATTGTTTTTGTTCTCACAATTCTCACAACATATCTTCCTTCTTGGCCTGCAGCTCAGAGGGGCACACATGAAGAGGAGGCGAATGATTCAGGCTGAGACATCTCTGTCTGTCTTTTGTGTTTTTTTATGTGTGTGCATTTTTTATCTGTGAAGAAATGAAAGGTCTTTTAGGGTCTCATAGGGTCTCCAGTAGTACATCTGGTCCTAACAAAGGTGTATAGAATGTTTTTCGCTCACCACTTGTCCCGAATTCTAGGTATAAGCTTTGTTATCTAAAATTGAAGTAACGAGTAGCTCAACACAAAAGTTCAAGTGTATTCACAGTGAGGCTGTATAGTGCTTGTCTTTTAGTTCGGTTCAGATGCAGAGCACCTCAAGAAACTGGCATCTAACTCACTCAAAGCACATTTAGGAGGTTGCACATTCTTTACAACGTGAGCTGCTTGATATGACACAGTAGGAATAGTAAGTGGGTAAATAATGAACTTAGCAACGACTGAATTTTATGTAGATGCTTGAGTTTCAAGGACACTTGTCAAGGCAAAATGTCGCCTGGTCAGTCTTTCACTTGCAAACCTGCAGCACCAAACTGAAAGGAAGCAGCAGTTCAGACCTGCAGATCTGCAGATGTTATTTTTGCAACTGACAGACAAAGAAATAAATAGCTGATAACAACATCATCTGTTTTGTTTTTAATAGCCTCTGTCTTATGAATGCATGAGATTTGTGTAAGGTTTAACATTTTATAATCATATCACACTAGCTAAAATATAATCCTTTTTGTTTGTTACTCACTATGCTATAGTGGATATTAAAAAGCTCCTACACACGGTTTTTACTAGGGATGTCGATATTGGCATAAAAATGCAATATCGGTCAATATCGTTATCGTTTTTTTTTTTTTTTTTTGCTTATCATGAAAACCGATAAAATAATGCCTGGATTTTGCCAGCATTTACCGGTGCACAAATGATCATATCATCAAACTGCGTCGTGAAGCGCGCAAACACAAGTGTGGCTGCAGTAACAAGCTTGCTGTGCCTGACTAACAATATGTCTGTGGGGTGGAAACATTTCCATGTCCACATATATCGGTATCAGTTGATATCGGAATCAGAAATTGAGAGTTGGACAATATCGGCATATTGGCTATCGGCAAAAAAGCCAATATCGGACATCCCTAGTTTTCACTTACTTAGACTTTCAGACTGAAATTTGGTGGTCTTGTCTACCTTGAACTAGTACAGCATTACTTCTACCATCCTAACTGGTACAACAAGACTAATGTGTGCATCAGCTGTTCATCAAGCAAAGTCCTTATAGTTCTTAGATGAGTTCTAATTCGACACGAAAAGCAGAGCACAATGGTAGTGTTGGGGATTTTAACACCCGCAAACAGAAATATAATTAGCAGCAAATGTGAAGGACATAGAATTATTTATGTTTCTTAAAATTGGCTTTGCAATAACCTTTTCTAGTCCTAAGAAGAATGTGTATTAGTTAACAAATCATTTTTCATTCTACAACTGCAAAATATATATGGACCCACAGAAACAACATTAAAAAACTTGGTATACAGGTGGAGCAAGTATCATATTACATGCCATATTATTTTCCCTCTCTGGAGATGGTATACTTTGGCAGACATTTATCAACAATTTCAAACTGGTGCTGCGTTTGTTTTTCTTTGCAATAGCTAGCGCAAGTTGGATTCAAACTAAAAGTATAAAACTGCTGGCTGTGCAATTGATTGATGATTGATGATGCTGGTTGAGCCTGGAATCAGCTGCTTTGTATCAATGACAGTGTTTGTTCTTCATATAGAACAAATTGTGGCGACAGTGAATATGATTAAAATCCTGTTGTAACAGCCATGTTGGGGAAAGTAAAGGTTAACCTATAAGTATGGCTAAATTTACAACTAAATGTATACAACTATAACACATTGAGTTGACTCTCTTATATAAGACTTTTAATCTTGAGATATTTCTTCCAAATTTGAACCATATGTGGGGCTAATATTGATGCTAACCTTAATGTTCCTAGACGTCCAGAGTCCGTAAATTTAATGATGCTTGCTATAGGAAAAGAACAGCTTCCTAACAAATCCTCTTGGGACCGGCATAATCCTTAACTGCTGTTCCTGATCAATTGTTAATATTGTGTTCCTACCTGACCACACTGAACTTTAAACAGCGTCTGAACTTGGAGGGATTTTGACATGTTCCCACTAACATTTCCATTACAAAGTGTTTCTTGACTGATACTGCATTGTAGAACATTTCATTTTATTGTTGTTGGCAATCAGGAAATAACAGGAACAAATGAATTACAGTGAAGCACCATTTGAATCCAGCCAAGGCTGTTATGTAATGAGGTACAAATGAAACAGTATCCGCATATCGCCCAACTTTGTTTATATTTTGCATAAACTCGGGGCCCGCTGCTGAAATAAAAGTGGTGGAGTTTTGAATGAAAACTGACAAGCACCAATAAATCACGGTAAATCATGAATCGATAACAAATGCATTCTAAATTATGAATAATGGCGAGGCAGTCATAAACTAACACAAGCGCAACTCAGCAGGCCATTCATTTCATGGCAGCGAAAAATAAACAGACACATTTCTTTCATGGCACTAATAAATTTCCCTGAAAAACTCAAAGAACAGTCCATCTGCTTCGAATAATTTTTAATTTCCTTTTCTGTCCTGTCCCCATTAGGTATTCCACAGAGATAATCTCAAAATTCTTTCATTTACCTCCTCCCATATGCACCCAATTACCTTTCTCCCTGTACTGGGTCTCTCTTGAGTATGGTGCAAAACACCCCCACCTGTACCTTAAGCAAACTTTACGCTTGTTTTATTATCTGTGAGAGGCTGTGAGTCATTCAGCTTGTGCTCTGGTGGATTTGGCCTGGGCTTTTGGTTTGATGTCTTCTGGCTCTGACCAGGAACACCTGCACGTCTTCTGCTCTCGCTGTCTCTCTCTCGTTCTCTCTCCCTGTTTCCAGGCTGATCTATTAGCTGGCTAAATGGCCCAGCAGATGTTCACACACCAGCGAGGGAATCCGCTCCTATCCTCATGACCGCTTCACCGGTGATGCCAAGAGGATTTACACACGCAGTGGTGGATGACGACAAATTTGGGTTCATTTATCACTAAATCATATTTGGGTAAACAATCCCCCTGGGTGTGATCAGTGCTAACTGCACTTAAAATGACCTCTCATTTCCACTGGACCACTGGCTCCTTTAAAGGAGACCAGTTTGGAGGTAACAGAAACTCATGGGGTCCAGATATTAACTATTTTGATGTGCTTGTATTTTACAGAGTACTGATTTCATGGGTTTATTTAACCTGAAACATGGGTATATTAAACACTAAAACTGTGTTTTAGTTTTGGAAATTGCTGATAATACAACAGAGGCAATAGAGTCCAAAAAATAAGTTAATAAATCCAAGCGTTTTGCTACAACATGTCAGAAAATATCTTAACAAATCCAATGTGATATTAACAGAAGTAGCTTTATGACTGTTTCCAAACTGCTACAATGAATATATCCCACTGTTTATCTTCTTTTCCATACATATATTAATCATAGGTCAGCTTCATAAAAATATATAAACTGGCCGATTTAACTTAAGCATGCCTCCAACTTCCATCTGTTTGGTGCATCAGGACGGCCACTGCAATCAGTGACGCGTCAGCTGTGTGATTTGCAGCTCAGGCCATGCTAATTGCATAGTGATTGCATGTTCACACAATGCCAGTCCGTTCCTTCACACTTTGCCCTCCTCTTTGACTGACCCTCAGGTTATCCTGGCTCAAAATAGGCCAGAGTATCTCTTTTTAACACTTGTGTTTTGACAGGCTGGACAATGGGACGTGGCAGTTAATGAATGCCTCAGACACAAAGTGTCTTTAATAAACTGCTGGACAAAGTGAACGCCAGTTACAGAATAGAGGACAGCATAGAGGACACAGGACCCTTTAGAGAAACAATTACTCTCCTCAAATTGATAGGCATGGGGCTTGATTGATAAGTTGATTTGGCAATTGCTGAGCCTGTGGATTTGGACTATTTCCTGGGTAGAACATATGGTTTGATTTACTGAGCAGTTCAAGAGGACAAGCCTGACAAGTAGAGGTAGGGATTGAATGACATTTTTGGTAAGAGAGCAATAATTTATGTTTCCCCATGCCAGCTATTAATACCCAGCTGGCCTCAGCACAGCAACACTTATGCGGGTCTTAAAGGCCAAGTAGGATGTGTTGTCACTGGCGCTTTTATAAATCTTGCCCACAGGAATGCAGCTGAACAGAAGACTGGAAACAGAGCTGTGAGTGATGTGACTATGTGTGCAATGTGCATGTGTTTATGCTGTCAATATAATCTACAGCACCTACCTTTATGACTGTGATTTCTCGCAGCACCCTCAGCTCTCATTACACAGGATCACAAATTTCACTGCAACTTTCTGAGAGAAACTGGGCTCGGGAGATAATAGCAAGACCAGGGCGAGTTATCACTGTTGTGAGCTGCAAAGAATTCATGCTGAAATGAGGGTGAAGGAAAAAGCTGTGTGCAGAGGAATATGTTCTACTCTGTTTCCAAACCCCTTGATTTTTATCAAGAACGTTCGTACCCAAAATTATACTGGTTCCCGAAATAAGTGTCGCATCATCCCTGAATGTTTAATTAACATGCCGTAAAGATCTTAAAGATTTACAAGAGCAGCTATTACATGCATGTAAGTTGAGAGAAAGCGGCGGGCTGTGATAGCTGTCAGTGTAACGCTAAAAGATTGCAGTAAAGAAGTCTTTGCTCTTTAGAGAATTTACTGGCACAGCAAGGGATGGGGAGACACTCAAGGGTAGACGCCTGATCCTGGACCTGACAGTTTGATGGCCGTGTGAAACCCAAGAAAGGCCAAGCTGGTTTGTTTTCAAGCCGTTTATAAACTGTACCAACTTGTTCCCAGTACACAGGAGCTGCTAATTCATTGCTGACTTCAATCACTCATCTTGTAATCGCTCACAAAACACACAGTAGAGAGTTTTCATGTATGATACTAGTTAGCGGCTGTGCACAGATGCATGTACAGTCTGAAGGTGCAGCAAACCAATGCTGCAAAGTGAGCACTCACTTGGTTTAAGAGAACAGGTTGATATTTTGGGTAATATGCTAGTTCCCTTTCTTGCCAAGAATGAGATGAAAAGATCACCACAAGTTAAACATGAAGCAAATAGGAAGCAATTAGCATCTTCGCATTACAGCTTGAATAGAAATAGCTAGATGTCTAATGTTACATACATTCACACTCCTGCACCTTTCAAGTTAACTAAGTAACATGTTTTATGTAATTTATGTACAAAAAATGACATAAGCATGTCAAATAGTGAAGTCTAGTTGCCTGACAACTTCACACTGACAACAAGACTCCAGAGGCCTATACTATGAGGCAAGTTCAACTTAACCCTCAGTTACCCAGCTGTTGTTAGGTTTAGTTAAGCCAGATAAAAGCTGACTTGGCTAAACCTAACAACTGTGGTCACATGAAGCTGGTTGTCAAATCAGTAAATCAAGCCAAGCTTTCTGAATCTAGCTATGAGCACCCATTAGCACCAGATGTCCAATCATGGACAGGCCTAGAGCCTCATATTCTTCACAAGTAGAACAAATTACTATACTTAACAAATACAAGAAATGGAAATGTAATGGAATATAACATGGGTTAACAGTAACACAACTGTCAAGTTATGCTTTTGCAGGAAAAAAAAGAATAGCTGGCAAAAAAGATGTGTGAATATGAGTTAATAGACTTAATATCACAGTTTCAAATAAGGCATAATCTGATTAACGTTACAACAGTGTATAAATTGGTTTGAGTGTCTCGTTCAACATTCAGTTTGATTACCATCATGTACCATAACACTGTGAAATGAAATTGCTAATGTGGTCCCTTTATACTCCTCACTAAGAAGAAAAAATAATTAAATTATGAATAATCAAGCAGCTTGAGAATAAAAGAATAAAATACAACTAGTTTTATGGTGGTGGTCATGGTGGAGGATAAATTCAATCTCATCCTCATAGTGTGTAGGACAGTTTTTTTGCCTTATTCATTAATCTGCAACCCTGACAGAGTGTGTGGAGAGTAAGCGAAGAACAAATATAAAAACATGCAGTAAGTAGGCTTGCTGCAGATCTTATAAGTTCAACAAGAACAAGGCTTTGGGGCCCTGTCAATCTCATTTTTGCGATTATATCAGTATGCAAATGCCTACAAAACAATTAAAAGGCTTTGAAATTGCTTGAAATTCTGGAAAACAAATAGTCGTGCCCTCTTAAGAGACTCTTACTATCCATGCACATAGCTCCTCAGGATCTCCCAGGTATGGTGATGCCATTTTCCAAGAGAAGTTATTGGTCAGTAGATGGTGTTTTTATATGTATGGATCCATTATCTCTGTAGCAGGTTAGGGGGCAGCAAAAGTTACTGTGGTGACAAACCTTGGGAAGACGTAAACCACCATAGTAGCCCTGAAAATCTAAGGTTAAACCTAAAATGACCTTGCTAACCTTAAATCATGCTTTATAGTATATTCCTCTGCAAGTCACTATATCTAGTTGGTGATTTTCGTTTTGCAGTGTGGTGAAGGCATGACCCACCCTACTCTGCATCTGATTGGCTTACTGTACTAATCTCTGCATTCTTACCCTAATCCTAACCAATGTCATTCATCACATCCTCACTCAGCAACCAGCCAGGCAGCACTTTTTATAGGTTTCCCTAGCTGGCGAGTGGTTTCAGGAATTAACCCCCTTTAAAACCACAACTTGCTGTTGCAGTTTTGTTTTTCTTTGGTTAATGTGTTAATTTGTGAACTTTCAAGGGGTAATAGTGCAGACTTTTTTTTAAACATTTCCAATATTGACATTAAGCTATGCTAAGCTAATTGTCTTTTGACTCTGGCTCTGTAGTTATCCATTTGACACGAGGAATATCAACCTTCTCATCCAACTCTCGACCAGAAAACAAATGAGCACTCCCAAACTAACGAACACCTATACAAAAAAGAACTATTCCTTAATGGTGCTCTCACATTTTCCATGCAAGAATCTCTTTTCCTCAGCTCTAATATCTACACTATTCTATCAAATCTATTGTGACAGTAGGGTCAGCATGTGGAAACAACTCATATAAGACAAGATGCTGGTAAGAGATGAGCTGAGCACTTGTGGGACTGTCGCTAGAGGTGTGACTAATTTGATTTGTAATAAAATTAAACAGCAGAGACAGTATTTAATAGACAGAA